>NW_009714590.1:0-36457 GCF_000703405.1 Apaloderma vittatum
GCCTGCCTTTAGCTCTTCCCAGCCGTGAGATGCGCCAGGTTTGGGCAGAGGCAGTAGAGCGGGGTGGGTGGGAGTTGGGGAGGGGTCTTGCAGCTTTGATGCTCAGCTGTGGGGTCGGGCAGCATGGGCCCACCTCCTCATCTTGCCTTTACCTCCCAGTCTCTCTTGCTGCTACCTTTACCTTGGACTTTTCCTTGCTTTCCCTGCTAGCTCCAGCATGGGCAAATGGACATGTCCTCTAATACTGTCCCCAGTCCACCATCAAGCACAGCTATCTCAGGCTGCACAAGCAGTCTAGGAGAGGCAGCTGGTCCCCCCTGAGCTGCCACTTGGGCAGGCAGGGAGAGCTGGGTGTGCAACACCCCCAGCTCAACGGAGCCCCAGTGTTGCCCTGGTGCCCAAGGCCTCGGGCAGCAGAGCAGGGGCATGGTGCTCTGGGGAGTGGGGTGACCTGAGGTGCCCCAGATGCAGCTCTAGAGAGAGCAACTGTGTGTATGTGAGTGCAGGGTGCTCTGTAAGAGGGGAGGTGTGGGTAGGGGTGATTTTCAAGCTCTCACCCACACCGCCCCAAAGCAGCAGCTCATATCCCCTCCGCATATCCTGGTTTTCTCTGGCCCCCTATCATACCAGTTTGCCTCCCAGTCCTGGGTGGGGGTCTCAAAGCATTGGGACAGGGTAGAGCAATTCAAGGACGGAGTAGGAAAACAGCCTGAGGGTGGTGAGACCTACCTCAGTTTCCTCTTGTCTCTGCCTTTGGTATGAAGGGGCAAATCTTAGCAGGGAAAAGGAAAGAAGCATGGTCAAAGCTACTACTCCTCTTCCCAGGGACCCTGGGCTCTGATCCAGTGATGTACACCTGCTTCACCAGCCTTGCTCAGCCTGTGCCAGTATTGGTGCCTCTTGCAATCACTTTGTCAGTGAGACCATAGATGGGCAAAGGAAAGTGTCAGGAGCAGCCACCAGCCACCCTGGCTAGACAGGGTTCTCCAGATACCTGCATTGATGGCCGAGTTTTACGTTATATCTGTGCATGCAAGAGCACAAAGAGGTTGTGGAAAGATGGCAGATACACACCCTCTCTGGAGGTATTTAAGGAAAGGCTGAATGTGGCCCTTAGTGCCATGGTCTAGCCGATGTGGTGGTCTTGGGACGTAGGCTGGACTTGATGATCTCAGAGGTCTTTTCCAGCCTCAAAAATTCTGTGTGATTCTGTGATCTCCATCTAATAATTTAGGCTTTGACTTGTTTTGTCCTCATTTTGGATTCCCAGCTGCCCCTGTATAAAACGCTTGTCACCCTACGAACCAGCACCCCATCCCCAAATCCCCACCTACAGGAGGAAAAGGTGACGGCATTAATTTCTGTGTTTCATCTGCTGCTGGAGCTTAGCTGGGGCTGTTCCTTGTGCTTGATTTGGAAAAGGGCATGTGGACCTCGTCTCTGGTGCCAGAGCCATTCTGCGCTACCACACGGAGCTGCGCTCCAATTCCCACGCCGGACTTGCATTGCCTGGGCTGGCACCAGGAATTGGTGTCTCTGCAGTATCATGTGGGAGGTCTGGATTTGATTCCCAATGCTGCTTTCTCATTCCCCCAAGTTGGCAGAGGATGGGAGTGCTGTACAGACAGCACTGCTTGTCTCTGCAATGGGCTCCATTCCCTGCTCCTGTCTTTTGCTCCTTAGGATGCACAAAAGCTGCCTATGAGATAGTCCAACCTGAGGGCTGGTCCCTAGAGGTGTAATCTTCCTGGCCTTTAGGGAGGCCACGGCGCTACTCCACTTATGCTCTGCTTACCAGCATGGCTTGGTGGGCAGTAACTTGCAGCTGGAGAATATGCAGAGGATTTAAAATTTTTTTTCTTTGTGTTATCACAAAGAAATGGTTTAGTTAATAGTAGAGATGGACTAGATGATCTTTTTGAGAGAGATGGCTCCATGTACTGTGATTGCCTGATCTACAGCAGGATGCTGATAGTGTCTACTCTGCCTGACATCGGGGCTCTAGGACTGCTTGAATTTTTTGCGATTCTGTGATTAGCCTTCTTTGAGATATATTTATACTTGATAGAAAAGCAAGGAATGGTTGGGAGAAACATGGCTGATAGGTTATCTGCTATTAAACTAATTCATCCTCCACCCACCCATCCACAAGAATTCTTTAAACCACAGTGAATCAACGTATTCATTTTGTTGTTCGCCGCAGTCAGACGGATGAGCTACCACCCTGGGTGCCTCCCTGCATAAGATGAAATGACAGTTTGAAGATCACAGCACTGAAATATGTGGAAGGGGAACCAGAGGGAAACAGGGTGTTTAAAGTTAAGCATGGCCCTCCTGCTACCACTACCTTGTTCCTCCTTCTGCTTCAGCCAAGTGTGTCACAATGGGAACTAAAAAGACTATTTCTCCAGCCATGAAGGGGGCTCCACCATCCCTGTAACTTATGTATCTTGCTTGCCTCTTCATCTGAAGATACGAGAGGAGGTTCCTGGCAGGTATGGACTGGTGCTTGCCCTGGCAAAATTAGTGGCATGATGCTAACTGCCTGGAAACCAGGAGACTGACCCAGCTGGGTTAAACATCAAAGCTACTAATCAGGTTGGAAATTTTTTTTCCGAATGAATCCACTCTTTATAGACCAAGAGCTCATGGCTTCCTTAAACCACAGACCACCAGCTCCCAGCTAGAATTGTGCATCAGTGTGTGGGCTGGTATGTATAAAAGTCGACCAAATGCATGATTGTGATCTGTGCAAACCAGGGAGTGTACTCCTATGTGCCTGAGGTCAACAGCAGAGGAAAAAAACCTTTATGCACTCAGAAACAAATAAGTGGTAGTAGGCAGTGTGCAACCTGTTCTGCGATGAAGTCGGTTCAAACCATGGCTAATTTGGGCCTCTAGAGCCAAGGCTGCTTTTTGTTTAGTGTCTTCTTAGAAGCAGGGGAGAGTGCTGGCTCTGGGAAAGAGGAGGGACCGGCTTATCTTTCTTTAGGTTTTACACATACATTGAACATGCTTAATGTGAGCGGAATAAAAATACTATGTTTTCTGCACTCAGGACCAATAAAAAAGGGTAGAGGGAAAGGGTATGTATTCTGAGACATGCTGTCAGCTGATACTTCTTAATACAGAGGGTATGTGCAGACTGTGAAGTGTGGTGGGTGGCTCTCTTCCCTTTCTAACAGAAACATTCAAAGATTATGTTTCAGAGCCATCAATATAAATGGATTGATTAAGCATCTAGTGGAAAAGAGAAATTATGAATAAGGGTGTGGTTACTGGCTCGAAGCAAAAGGATACTAAGCTGAGGTCTGCAGCATTCATTCAATATACCTCTAACCCCACCCACAAGGAAGGTTCAAAATTGAAAGGGGTCACTGCAAGTAGCTCAGGTAAAATATTACATTTCCAGCTCTGAATACTGAAGAGGCTTTTGTATTCTCAGAGCACGTAAAGTGTCCTTAGTATTGGTGTGCATGGCTCTGCTGAAACATTTACAGGGAAGAAACACTTTCAAGGGAAAATCAGGAATTTGGTCTTCATGGTCTGTTTGGTGGTTTGTGTCTGCCGACTGCTCATCCACCAAAACAGGTATGGGGCCACCAGTTTATCTAACCTGAATAATCCATGGGACATTGTGCTGTCACTCCTGCTCATGCCTGGTATGCCAGGCATGTAGGAGCTCATGTCCAGTTAGCTCTCCATGTGATGACCTCCTAAGTTACTTCTCAAGGTAGCAGTCAGCCTACACTGCTTTGTCTGTATGTATCTATCTGGTTGTGATGTGGGAACAGTTCTTGCTTACTACACTCCCAGTCTGGATTTGAACCACTGATAAAGAAATGAATCCCTCTAGCCACCACCATCCTCTGCTGTTCAGCCCATGTGTGAGCTCAGTGTGCAATCTTCATTTGTTTGAAATGGTGGAATGGTATGTCTAGCACATAGATACAGACATGGTTAAGCTCTGCTTAGGTAACTGCATGCTCTTTGGGGTCTGCAATTCTAAGAGAGGGAAGGAGTGGGGAGAGTGTGGGGGAGTGAACAAAGGCAATGATTGCAGATCAGAGAAAACAAGACCTGTAAAGAAAGGTTGAGAGAGCCAGGCAAGCTCAGTCTGGAGAAAAGACAACTGTGGGTGGATACCTAACTGTCTGCAAATACATAAAAGACTGTTACAGAAAGAGGGCAGGGGCCAATTATTCTCATTAGTCACTGAGGACAGATCAGGAAATAAATGAGCTTAAGATGAAGCAGAGAGAATACAGATTAAACATCAAATTAAATGTTTACTGCAATAATGGTTTAGTGACAGCAGAAGATGCTGATAAAGGTGGCAGAATGGCTGAGACTGAAGATATTTAAGCTAGATGTAGGTGCTGAACTATCAGGAATTTGTATCTAATAAAGTCTGTCTCCAGTGAACCATAGATCATAATATTTGCATGCCTAACCAAAAAACTTTGGAAGAAAGATAATGAGGTTGATCTGTTCTGTGTGCATGAGGGAGGGACTGACCATCCCATAGCAGGAAGCCCTCCCCACTGGAATGGGTTTAGCCCTGTGCTCCAAATCTCATACGGTACCTGTATCAACATGATGGTGTTGACTGTTGGCACAGCTTTAGCATATTGGGAGCTCCCCAAAGATGTCTGGTTTTCAAAACCTTTGGTACATTATCTGGTCCTGGGGGATGGCGAGAGCTTCAGTTTACAAATCTGTGCAGAAGAGTCTTAAAACCTGTCCCATGTGAACGATGCTTTAGTATTTGCAGGTGAAGTTCTTGCATCCTGGGAAAAATTGTGCTGTTCTAGACTGAGACCATGTCCCTTTCATTGAGAAGCTTCACCCATTTGTAGCCATCACTTTCAAAGTTTTACACTATCACAGCATCTGAGTAGCTGACACTGCAAGCGGAGGTGATGTGTATCATCACATACTGCTATTTCATGACGTCATTCTTTTGTCTTGCAAAATGAGCTACAGTTTAAAGGTGCCTTCTGTTTATTCACCTTTGCTGCTTCCAGAAGATAAAATTGGATTTGGGGAGCCATGAGTGTCATGGTTTCTGAGAATCCTTGTTTCGCTAGCCAGCCTTCACAGTTGCACCTTGCTGTGCTCTGCATTAGAGGAGCTTCCTGCGCATGGGTGGGGTTTGGATGGGAGGCTTTGGCGATGGATTCAGAGAGGGTTATCCTTACTTTGGGTTGGTAGAGATTCCCCTGTCAGTAGCTTAGAGGGCTGAAAATGCCGTTTTGAGACCAAGTTTGAGCATTGGGAATGTGCTGTGTGGCCTAAAACCTCTGCCAGTTTATATCCTTCTTGTGCATCAGCAGAAGCAGGGCTGTGGTACCACCTTGCTGGTGGATTACTCTATGTTTTAGCAGAGCAACAAGTGTGTAATACTGACCTCTGGTGCTTTCTATACAGGAGTTTCTATATAGGTGACCAGGACAAACTCAAGCTCAAATAGAGGAAATTACCTGATAAGCTGTCTTTTTTTTTTTAATTATTATTTTACTAGGATTTAACATTTCTATTTCACCTCTTCTACTAAATTATGGTTGCCATGCACTGTTGAGGAAATAATACACACAGCTCTTCCATGTGGATGTAGTTGCTTGTATGTTTGACCTCTGAAGAATCTGGATGATTTTGCAAAAGGAAACAAATACAAACCCTACCAAGTTCACTATTTCAAAACTGACATATCAGTGAGGTGGTTACTGTGAGCCAGCTGAGGCAGAGAAGATTTGATGTCATGAACTTGCTGATAATTTACTAGCACAAATGCCATGTCCTACATCACAGCCGATTGTCTAATGAACAGAAAATTGTTTTCAGGTGATAGGCATAATAGCCTAATGATAGCTGAAGACAGCAGTGGCCTCTGACGGTGGCCTGTGAACAGGACACATGGGGAAATGGGTAGATGAGAAGGTACAGTCTACTGTAACAAGTGACTGTAGTTTCCCCACTGTGACATGGGATATATGCTGCTCCAGCATCCCCAGCTGGGAATGCAGTCCTGGAGATGCACAGTGGATATTTGGAATGTGAAAGGTGAAGGCTGAATACCAACTGGAAATGAATTGCGGAAGATTTGCTAGGAGCCTAAAGCTGTCTCTGATTCTGAGGGCAATCCTAAATCTTTGCAGCATCTGGGGGCAGGTGGCTTTGAAGTCTGTGCAGCGAGAAGAACGGCTCTGCTGCTACATGGAAAGGTGTAGGGATGCTGCCAGCCACTCGAGGAGGAGGATGGAGAAAGGGTCGCTGCTGTGAATCACTTTGTGCCAGGTAAAGCGGGATGATCATTAATTGCACACGACTAGACTGCTGGAGAATTTCTGTTGCAGGACTCTGCTGAGAAATGCTTCTGGTTGTGGCAGGGGAAATGCACAAAATACACCAGCTTGTGGCTACTCGCACGTAGGCATACGCTCATGTGGAAAGCACGCCGGGGGGATCTACATATCCCTACATCCCTCTCTCTCCTCCTCTGTAATCTCTGTTATCACTGGCTGCTGTAGTTAGTGGCCTAAGCATCTCAGGGGAGATTCCCTTGTGTCAGACGTGTTTCAGCAGAGGCAAGCTGAAACATCAGAGGCTGACAATCCCCAAGGGAGAGTCTAATGAAAGCGACAGAATGACATAATCTGTTCTCACAGTCTCTCCTCTTCAGCTCACCACATTTCTGGTGCAACTTGAAATTACCCTCACCCTGAAAAGGTGAATATTATATATAATTAAAATTGCAAAGATGGTGTCCCGGAACATTGAAAATCAAAATGTAAAAGCAGCTTGAATGTGATCTGATGTACAATGTATTTGAATATTTTGGGAGGAGACTTTTAAGACTCCGTTGGAAGTTACGAAGTGATAAATGCCACAAAAGCATAAACAGAGTCTCAGAAAAGATACTGCAATTGTTTCATTACATGGTGAGGGGGCTATACCCTAAAGAGGAAGAGATAAAAACTACGCAGTTTAGAAAAACAGCATTGCTCTAGGATGGCTGCCTTGAAAGATGGAGTGATCCTGGTTTGAAAGTTTGCAAACTTTCCAACTAGGGATTCAGAACGAGCTGTAAGGCTCATGCTTTTAATTTGCACCACTTCGGTGGGGAGTAAAGGGGCTGAAAGGCTCTCTGAGCTTCAAGCTCCGAGAACTTTGCAAGAACTGAGTGCCTGTGCCTCAGCCCTCTCTGAAGCAGAAGCTGGATGCCCACAGTGGGTATCTTACATGAGCAACCTTTTCTGTGCAGTGTTTTGTTTTTTTTTTACTGGAGGGAGGAATAACTTTCAGAAACCAGGAGATAGGCAATAGGAGATGAGTACTGGTTAACGACATACCTTGCTTTAATACTCTTATACTTTCTGGTTTTGTCAGAACATTGAGGCAAAATCATGTTCCTTGTTCACAGCTTGTTGAAGAGATGTCTCCAACTTCATCTTTTGATGTCAGAGGTGGTGACTGAGGTTTTTGACAGGAGAAGTTTCTAATGGAGATGATGGCGGGAAAGGGGTTTACTGCCTCACCCCCCCTCCCCCAAATTATTTGAATAGATTTTGCTAGTTCTATGCTGAAATTAATTAGAGCATTTGATGTGTTTCATGAAAAAGAAGAGAAAAGCCCAGAACAGCTTGTAGCCTGGTTAAGTGGAAAAGCAACTGGGTTTAGGGTGATGCATTCTTATTCTGCATACTTTGGAGTGAGGACTTGCCCCTGAGGCTGTCCTAGCCAACACGAGGGCCCAGACTACTGGGTCCTCTGCAGTAATACTTGCTCAGCTGGAGCTTTTCCAGTTGGAACTGTTCTACTTTATATAAATGCCTATTCATTGTGCTGGAGAGAGAGTGCTCTAATGACTGGGCTGTGGAGGTAGTTTGTTTCTTTGGCCCGATATAAAGTAATTACTTATATAAAGGGAAATTACTTCAGCCTGAAAGAAATGGAGAAGCAGGCTCCATAGCCCAAAAGCTGTGGAGTCCTCTGAGATATGGAAGGCATGGGAGCTAATTCTCCTTCCAAATTAGGCAGTGCAAGTTTGTTTTTGTTCTGCTTTGAATGCATTTGTATTTCCCAGTGACAACAAAATGTTTCATTTAGCATCCAGCTCCCAGTGCTGATTCCAGGTGGAAGAAAAAGTGACAGGAGGAGGTGAATTCCCAGGGAACAAAGACCTGATCGTCAAGCAAATGCTCCTAAACAAAGCGTGAGGAATGAAAACTACAGAGACCCTGTGACAGGAAACTGGAGTTACTTCTTCAATGAAAATTTTTATCTTTTCCTGTAATGTGCAGATAGCTCTTTAAAGTTGTCTCCAGATCTTGAAAATTACGTGATAATTTCATTCCTGCAGTTCATATGCCTTGGTGTGTCCCCTCTCGTTGTTCATTATATGTTTGCTTTTATAACCTTGGTGAGACATTTGACTTTTATATGAAAAGGGGAATTTTTCTGGAAGCTGACACTGTCTGTGGGAGACTTGTTCCCAGAGGGTCTCCAGGGAGTCAGTGTAGAAAGAGGGGAGTTCACTGAAGGGCAGTGTAGAGCAGGAGCACAATGGATGTGCTCCAGCCTGCCCTCTGGATAAGCTAATCCCTATTGACTGCAAAGGCAGCCTACATAGGTGAGCTTCTTGAAGACTTTTAAGTCTCTCTTTTGTTCTGTGTGTATGTGTGTTAAGGATGTGCAGGATAGGGGGCTGGAAAAGACAGAAGTTGTATTAAATTATCCCTCTTTCACCACTGAGTTTGGAAAACAGCCACGATCCAGGAGGAGTCCAAAGTCTCCTAATTCCTGGTCCTCTGTCTTGCATTTTTCCACTGTAGGAAAACTGGCTGTATCGTAGTCCATCTGTTTTTGAATGTGAAGGCCTGGACATCCCTCAGTCTGTGTCTGAGGTAAATGGTTCCCACATGTAATCTGAATTTGCAAGAAACGACAATGTTCATATAGCTCAGCCCAGGCACGATCTCTGGACTTCTGAGATCTTGATTTCAAGCCAGAGAATGGCAAGTTGGCACATGAGGTCCCTTGACGTGACCAGGTATCATAGGGCTAGTCCCTAGCACCCCACAGAGAACTGATCCTCGGGGTGCTGCAGCGAGGCTAAGGAGACATGACCAGGGCTTGCTTCTTCTGTAACTGCCGTGTCCCAGGAGGGAGCCGGTGTAAGAATGACATTTAATTATATGTCTTTGTACATCTTTGTCTGCATGCGTTTAGGAGCATTACCAGTCTCCATCAGGGCAGATGTAGAAAATATTGCTTGCATGATGAAGCATAAAAATCAAACAAAACAGAAAATTAGAGAGAAGCTTTGCTCTGGCAGTCTGTGTCCTTTTAAGTGCACAGGGTAATACAGAAATCTGTGTTTCATCTCTGGTGTGACAGTCTTCTGTGATAGTGTAGTTTGGCAACTGTGGCAGGACAAATTGCGATGTGTACCTACGCAAGGGTTCACTTGCAGCCCAGAGGCTGGTTCTGCTGTCCCTTTGAAGTCGGGCAGAATCTTGGCATTGGCTGTGGTGAGGATTGGATTGACTCTGGATGTCTGCTCTGTGGTACAAGGCACAAGGGCTTCACCAGGGCTGCAACATTTCTTTGAATCAGCTTAATTTCAGGATATTATTGCTTAAAAACTTGTTTGCTTTTGTCACCTGAGGAACATCTTAAAGAGCTATTGCAGTACTGTCTAGGTTCCTATTTTGATGCCTGCAGTGAATATTTAAATCCTTGGTGTTAGCTGCATACAATTTTTTTGGTTTTGTTTTTGATGATATCTTTTTCTTTTTCTCTCCCTTCCCCCCGCCCCCCCCATCCCCCAAGCATTAGATGATGTGATTTTAAGGATAGCAACAGATTCATCAAAATTTCTTTTGCTCTATAAGTTTTCAGGAGTTTTCTTGATCACCTAACATATTGCTTTTCCTGCAGCATAAATCAGCAGTAAGTATAGAAACTGGTTGAAATTCAGTTTTAGGATCAGATTAAGTTGTGTCGAGTTTCCTCCCCCAAATCCTCACGGACTGTGCCTGGAGGAGAAAAATCAATGACTTTCTGGTAAGAACTGCTTACAACAGTTGTATTTGGCATAGCTGAAATTTTCATTTGAACAGAACTTGAGACTTTTAAAACAACCTAATGGTGTTTTCTCATAATCTGAATGACTGGAATATAAAATGGTGATTTAAAAGTTGCTGAACAAAACTTGATTGAAAAGTCATATAACTTGATTTTACTGTTGGAGATCTACAGGGATAGAAAAAAGAAAGAGTTAAAGTCCTAAATTCCCTTTAAACCTCCTATTTTTCTTTAATATAGGGTATCTAAATACATAGTGAACTTAAAGGAGATAGCAGAAAGACACTGTTCAGTCCGATGCTCCTCCTGGATATGACAAATCGACATGTTCTTTAGGTGAAGCCTGGGGGCTTAGGAAAGTTTGTATGCAAAAGTCTCAGCTTGAACCCTGGCTTTACTGAAATGCCACGTTTATTACACCAGCAAAAAGAAATACAGAAACTGGATAAAAGCATCCAGAGATAGTCCGTTCAGTGAAAGATCAGTGTAATGATCTAACACGAAGGCAAATTTCACACAGAAGCTGCAGGTTGAACTATGCCTCTTAATAGAACTGGAAATGAAACATTATACATTTATATCAGTAAATAGAAGAACATACTGGGGAACAGCCATACAACTCTGCATTGAATGGGTGGAGTTTCCTGGTGCAAAACTGGAGGGCTTGGAGAAGATGTAAATGAGAGTTGTCTCATTGCTTGCTAGAGCAAGATGTTAAGAGCTGCACTGAGGTTTTTCTCGGCCACCGTCAGCTCCCAGTTGGCTGAAGCCAAGCTGACCTTCTCCATCCTGGCTGAGCTGGTCTAATATATGCTGATCAGCATTTGGCAGAAAGTGCCCATCCTTTGTCTGTGCCAGGAGTGGTTTGGCTGGACCGCCTCTCCTCTAGATGTATGCACAGGTCTGGTCTTTCTTTGCAGGCTAAAAGCATCCCAAGATCTTATAGACTGGTATCCTCCAAGGACGACCCACGGGCTTCAAGAAAGCGTGAAGTATAGAGGTGGGAGAGGTATATGTATGCATCTGCACCATTTTGTGTTTTCTGAACATTCCTACCAAGCTCTGCAGTTTTGTACTTTTATTCAGTCCACTTGGTCTTTCCTCTGCTCAGCTAGGTCCTGTTACTTGTAGCGAGGACATTTGTGGTAGCACTAACGACTATCATAAATCCAGCCAATTCACACACGTTGCAGCTTTTCAAGTGACTTGAGTTGTGCGAAGCCTCTTCCCCTACTTCTTGCTGTTGGCACTGAGACTGGAAGGTTAAGCAGAAGACCTTCTCTTGCTGCTGGTGAGAAGGAAGTGGGCTGTCACGGGTCATGAGACTAGGTGGTGGCAGGAGAGCAGATTTATACACCTCATTGGATTTTCACTGGCAGTAAATTGCATTCCAATCCTGAGAATCCTGGACCAAGAAGGATGGAGAGAGCTGACTCATAAATTTACCCGCACTAGCAGTACATATGCATGGGAGAGGGTAGGAGGGATTAGCAGGTGCTCCATTTCTCTCTCTTTTCTGGGGAGAGGGAAACCAATGTTACAGCCTGCTTCATGTGAATAGATGTGCCCCCTTCATCTGGGGCTCCCTACTCACTTCATTCAGATACTGTTGAGCCACGGCTGCCTTTTGGCTAGCAGAAGCAGGACTGGGACTGGACTGAGATGCATCTCTCCCCCAGAGCTGAACAGCTGCAGAGGCAAAGCATCAGATCTGCCCAGGGCTAGCTTTCCATCCACCTCCAACCTTGCAGCATCCTACCTTCCCCTTGCTTCTCCATCCTATTCCCCTTTCCTCCAGGCTGAACAAGCCCAACCGAACTTCATGCCATCAGCCCTAGCTTGGGGTCAGAGCCACCCTGCAGGTTGTGGCTGTGGTGCAAAGCCATCCTGTCTCAGTGCCTTTGAACTGTAGTTTGGGAGCTGTTGGAGGTTCTGGGGTCTGTAGGGGAGCTGAGTGGCCAGGGGAAGAGTTTCGGAGGTTATTTTGGAGGGACAGGTTTTGGAGGAGGGGGAAGTATTTTTTGTTTTGCATGCTAAAAAAAGTCTTCTTTACACCTGGATCCTCCTTTGTGACTGCCCAGTGCTTGGGCTTCTGGGGTGCTTTGCACCAGTGTCATGTCTCACAGAAGGACTTTGCAGAAGCCTTTTCCCCACCCCTCCTCCTGCCTGGGATGAAGGAGGGGGGCCTTTGACACCACCATCCAGAGGAAGCCGGTGTGCAGGCTGCTAAGAAGCTGCCATGCCTGATTTGAGGGTGTGTATGGAGAAAGGCAGTGTGCAGAAATGTATTCCAGCAGTGGTACATTTGGGTGATGCTTAATTGGTACTTGCCCAGTGCTCCCAGTTTTTCTCACAGGGCCTTCCATGGGTCTCCAGCAGCCACCACTTTTTCAGGGAGCAGCAGAGCCTGATGCAAAGCCATCACACAGCGGCACAACATTGATGTGTCACCAAAGCCAAGCTGCAGCATTTGGAAACACTTTGGCAGTTTTCGGTGAGGATCTGGTGCTGGGGACAGATGTGTAAAGAAAATGTATTGTCTTGTGAATTTAGGGGTGTGCCTTGACTTTACTCTGGTGGCAAACCCCACGCCTTTTTCTTTGTGAGAGTGTTTCTGTTGGAAATCAAAGAGATTTGAGATACATAGCTGGCTAAGCAGTCATACCTCAGAATAGGATTTGAGGATTAGCAGAGTGGATAATAAATTGAATAGTAGGAGTTAAAATCAGACTGCACTTGGAAAGAAAGCAGAGATGAGAGGTACACCCCTGGAAAGCAGTAATGCCAGAAATGACACTGGGGTTACACTGGTTAGCAAATGAGATATGGGCTTGCAATACAATGTGGCAGCAAAGAGGCTGATGTGATTTCCGGGTTGCATGAACGGAACTGTTGCAACTTGCAAAAGGGAAAGATTTTCTACGTGTTTCTAGTCATGTTTTCTTCATGTGCCTGGTCTGAGTGTACCTAGGCTATTGAGTTCATTTCTGGAGAACTCGGTGCCCCAAAGATGGCAGCAAATTAGAACAAATTCAGTGGAGCAACAAAAATGATTAAGATGCTGGAGGGACTGATCTAAGAGGGAAGATTAAAGTAACTAATTACATTTAGTTTGGCCAAATGACAATTAAAAGAGAGATGTGATGACTGCCTTAAAGTGTGTGTTTAAGAATGTAAACACCGAGGAGAGAGAAAGAGAACAAGGGATTGTTTAGTGCTGTCGAGCGGCTGTGGGTTAGATGCCTGCTCTGCACTGCCAGGGGAGCTGTGTAGGAGCTGAACCAGAACTGAGGCAGAAGTAGCTATAACCAAACAATAGCAGCAAACTGAACAAAAGGCAGTGCTGAACTGACAGCACCGTTCCCGATGCGAAGCATGGCAGAAGCTAAAGTACCTTTCCCAGGCAAGTGCTGGTGGTCTCTGAACAGAAGTAGCCCTGGGAGCTTTGCTACAAGGGGTGTCCAAAATTCTCAGGAGGGGAGGGAAAGGGGACAGTGTTCCTGCAGGAGTCCTCTCTCTCTGATTTGCAGGACCCGTAGATCATTTCCCTCTGCTCATCCTTTTGGCTGTGATTGTGTAATGTTGCATCCTTGTCGGGGTGTAGTGTTTCTAAAAAGATAGCCTGCAGGCTGGAGAGGGAGCAAGTAAGGGAACAGGGGTAGATGACAGTAGACACTAAGTCCTGTAATAAATGCTAAGAGAGCCAGGCATGTTCAGTCTAGAGGAAAGATAGCTGTGGGTGGAAACCTAACTGTCTGCAAATTTGTAAAGGACTGTTATAAAGCGAGAACAGGGGCCAATTATTCTTTTTAGTCACTATGGGCAGATCTGGAAGAAAGTGGGTCCTTAGCTGAAGCTGGGAAAAGCGGGATCTGTATGAAGAAGTCTAAGTGTTGGGTGACAAAGTGGCTGGGAGGGGGTGGGAGAATTACCATGAGTATAGGTACCCAGGGATGACATTAAACACTCACTTATCAGGGGGCGACACAGGCATCAGAAAACTGATCTTGTTTCAGCAAGATTTCATACGATTTCATAGCCTTTAAAAGGCTGCTGTGCTTCTAAATGAGCCAGTGCTGCGGTGTTTTTTTTCTTGCAGGTTATCGGTTCAGGACATGTTTGTTAATGTTTCTGTTTCATTATTTCTTTTTTTTATTATTATGAATCTGTTTGAATGCTGCCTTTTGCAATAGAAGGATGAAATGCACACTTATAAAAAATGCAATGAGGAGCTAGTTCCAGCAGAGTGCGGATTAGCTGGGTTTCTTGCCCCTTCAGTTTGAATCCTTTTTGAGGTATAAAATAGCTTAATTAGCTTTTAAAAAAAGAGTCTCTCTGCACTACTGTATCTCCTCATTTTGACAGGCATGGGAAAATATCATGAAGCAAGAGCTCTTATCAGAGTGTTTCTCATCCACTAGTACTTAAGAAATCTTGCTTTTTTTTTTCATATAAAGTCCATTTTCAGATGCTAGGAGAATTTTCCATGCCTGGAAATGTTAATTTCCTGATCTGCTTTTAGGACTGAGCACATTTCCAATTGAAATGAAGAGGTAAGGATAAGAAACAGAGCTGTGAGCTGGTGCAGTATCTCAGGTGGTGGCTCCAGCCTTTCTGGGTGAATGGCTCTGTTAAGCCTGATATGAAGAGCATCCTAAATGTGTTCTTTTTTGATACGTTTTTGGAAAATAGATGCTTAAGCTTTGTTCCCTGTATCACAGTGACTGTGTCCCAGTGACACAGCTAGTCCTTGGGCAATTCTAAGAGGGAGTGTAAGGAGCCCAGGATCAGAGAAGCAGGTTCGTTCTTGCTGTAAACTCAGAAGAGCACCTTTTAAAGCAAAGACTGAAGCACTGCATGTAAGTGGGGTTGTGGTGTCCTGGCTACAGAGAAAACTTGTGTTGTAGTAAAAGAGAGGAGACAGGTCAGCAGTGTCCCACATCTGACTTTTTCATGCATTGGCTCTTATTCAATTAATCATCTGCTGTGGTCAATAAAGTTGTTCCCCTTCACTGTCCCAGCAGTTTGTTCCCGCAGCAGTTCAGTGGCCTCACAAACCCACCTTTGCTGAGGATAGCACATCAGGCTACCAACTGAAGTGGCTGAAACATCGTACGTGTTTCCATTTGCCTTGCAGCTACAGGCAGTACCTTCTCAGAAGCATGGCAAGCTGGGATTGGACAAGTCTTAAACAGTAGCAGCGTATGTCAGAGCCCACGAGCAAGCCACTCAGCATACCTGTTCATCTGCGAGCTGGGATGATGGACACACACACCATACAGCAGTATTCAAAAGTCATACTTTCTTTTGTGTTTGTGAGGTGCCTTCAGACTTATCAGCTGATGATGCCATAGAAAAATACTCACTCTTGGCCTTGACTTTCAGAGCTCTACCCTTGGCATTCTTCAGTGGTTTGGCACTTACTGAAAGAAATAAACCAAAAGCATCGTACAGAACAGAAAAGCACTTCAAAAAGCATATTCTGATGAAGTCAGCTCCTTGAACAGCTGCAACAGGGACAGGGAAGCAGCCAGAAGTATAGAAAGGAGAATATGATGGGAGATTTGTGCTGGTGTCTATGATAGGTCCTGCAAGATCTATGCCTAGAGAAGATCTCAGTGCTGTGTTGCCTGCAAAGCCCTCATCCCAGACTTCCAAGGCTCTTCAGCCAGTGCTAGATTTGCAGGTGTCCTGCATGACATGGGGTTTTAGATACAGTAAAATCCCATGTCTTCAGTGGAACAAGCATGAGGCATGCTGCTTTTCCCTATATTTCTGTTATGCCTTTCCACTTCCTATGTATTTATTTATCTATTTGTTCATTTTTGGAAGGCAGCTGCTGGATTCACGCAGTTTGTGACTTCTCAGTGCCTGTGTGATGAGTCCACAACATGCCCTGGATCTTTAGAGTCCTTAGGAAGGACCGCACTCCTGTTGCTGGTGTATTAGGTGATTAGGAGAAACTTGGTCTGGAACAAAGTGGAATATTTCTACCTTTCAATTTAGCTTTGGAAAATTTAAAATGTTACATTAAGCATAAATAAATAAATAATAATCCCAAACACCTTTATTCAAAAAAAGAACTAGTTTGAACAGTAAGAAAGGATGAGGAAGAAAGCCCGTTTCTTTCCTCCAGACTATCTCTGAGTGGCCAGGTTGCCTCTGAGTCAGAATAGAGCCGTCGTCCAAAATTGTAAACGCTTTGCCCAAATGCAAAGCTCCAAGAAGCGGCTATTTGGGAACACAAACTCAGTTCAGATGCTGGTTCGAGGGCATCGGAGCTGACATGGGCAGCAGCCTCTCTGCAGGTTGAGTGGGTAGAGTCAGCAAAGTGGGAGCCTGCACCGGATGTGCAACCATATGCATGTGTACGTCCCTGCTAGCAGCTGTGTGTCCTGTCGTCCCCTCACTATGTTGCAGTACAGGCTAATGCGGTCTCCTACCCCAAAGGGCTGCAATACCTTTGTGCACCCCACCAGCCCTGCATTAGGAGACACATATACAGGGAATCCTGACCTGCTTCATGCTTGACAGATGGTAGAAGCTGGTTGCTGGAGGCAGCTTTTGGTCTGCTTGTGGATTGGCTTCAGGGGTTATGTGCAGGGAAGTGTGGGCTGTTAGGGCTGCAGCCTTTGTGTACCACAGTTCTGTGTGACTTTATGGTGCTTGAGAGGCATGAACTGCATCATGTGAGACCTTTGCAGCCGTGCATTGTAATTTTTTAAGAAGATGTTCAGCATATCCATTTTCCACATGTCTCTAGCTTGCAGTGGGAACCAAAGTACACAAGCTGTGTATTTCCTGTAGCCTGTTTCTACTGTTGCTAATATCCATTGACAACTTTTTTTCCTGTGTAACACTGCAAGTTGGAAAGGCTGATGGCAGCCAAGGTGAATCACTGCATGTTGATGTATTTACTTTACCTTTTGCTCTGCAGAAGCCTGAGATCCAGACACTGAGGTTTTAACAGTTCCATGCCAATCAGATTAAATATTTATCAGCAATAGGTTCTGGGCATCACATTCCTGACAGTGTATTTCATGCATCATTTGCCATAAACGTTGAGAGATTTTTAGCTACTGCTTGCAAAGTAATTCCCTCTCTGCTCTCTCTCCCATCCTTATCTCCTCTTCTCACTGTCCCTCTCACTTTTCACTTTCATTCTTGTTCTTACTTTCTCTGCCGTGCTGTTTCCTTTGCCTTAGCTTTTCCCCTCTTTCTCTGATTATTGTTCACTGGCGTGTTGTTGTGTAGATTGCACTTGGAATGGATATCAGCCTGTGGTGGAGTGGAAGCGCTGACTGCATCTAACTGAGCATTCCAGCATCTTTGGAGAAGCACACATGACTAGAGGAGGGCACAGGCTGATGGCCTTTTTGGGGAATGGGTACCCCTTAACTCAAGGATGCATGCTGAGGACAAAGAAAGCAAAAGCATCTCTGTCATCCCTCTCTCTTGCTATGCAGTTTGTCTATCTAGAAGCATTATCTGCTTTGCTTTTGGCACATGTGCCGGCTGCTCTGGGACTGTGACTATGGGGCAACCTTTTTCCTTTTAGTCCCTTTCTGGCTGAAACCTTTGCAGAAGAAGAGTATCTGGGCCCACTCATCCACTGGAAACATGGTCACATCCATCCCTATGGAGGTTTGCTTTTTCCACCAAGGCTGTAGGCTTGCAGCAGACTTCTCTCAGCTGTGGCCACACAGTCGGCTGACACGCTCAGTGCTGGGATGAAACCCATCAAAACCAAAAATCCGATGAAGGTTAAAAAAATAAAAAAGGTGTATCTAGGTGAGATTTCAGTATGGGGTGGTATTTTCTGTACTGACAGAGGGTTGTCCCCTGGGACACAGCAAGCAGTGCAGAACTGTCAAGGATCTTCCTTCACTTCCTTCAGTACACTGGACAACAGTTTTTGCTTGTACAGAATACAATTATCTGGTGGTCATCTCAGTTTTCAGGCATGGTATCTAAGAAGATAGCCCTTTAGAGGGGCTGTGTGAAACAAGGCACTAGCAGTGGTTCTGGGCTGATGCTAGATTGGGGAGGGTAAAGTCTCCTGGGCTAGTGCTCTTCTGCCTTTGCCCATTGCTTGCAGTGTTTTGATGCTGTTCATTATAAGCTGTGGTCAGATGGTTTGGCTCTGATGTCTTTAGGAACGAAGGAATGATAAATGGGTATTGCTTTTAGTCTTGCTGAAGAATCCCTGGCCTCTGGATGGGGCAGTGACAGGGCTATGCTAGGAATATGGTCAGGGAGGTGACTTAGGGTCCCCGAAGCTTTGCAGGCTCAGAAGATAGAGTACAAACGCAAGGAAGGAGATCCCAGAGCAACATCAGGCAACGTAGTCAGGTGATAGCGTATATATGTCTTGTTTGTTCCAGCTTTCCCCTCTCTCTCCTGAGACAAATATCACTGGGAGCATGGCATGAATCTGCTCTCTGGGTGTGTGCTGTGTTTACTGATCATGAGCCCCCTCCCATGGCATCCAGTGCCTCACGGAGGTACTAACGCCTGTGCAAAATAGGTTTAAAATGCTACCACATCAGATCAGAGGGGCTTCGCACCCCTCTGGCACAGAGGTAGTGGAAACACATAGTGCAAAGGCATCCAGGAATTTTACTGTACTCAGGCATCTTAATGTGTGTAAGAATCAATGCAGCCACGTGCAAAAATGCCTTCTGCCTTGGAAACGAGGTCCTGTCATAGTGTCATCTTGATACGACACCAAAGCAGGGGCTGTGTCAGAGAGGTTTGCAGGAAACCAGCATGGCTCATGTATTTGTTGGTTTGGGGTTTTTTTGTTTGTTTTGATTTTTTTTGGTTTGGGTTTTTGGTTTTGTTTTTCAAATTTGAGCTAGGGAAACCATGGAGCTGTTGTTCAGCCCTATGGCTTGGACCTGGCCTGGGGAAGTTTCAAAGCTGTGGTGAGAATTAGAAACTAGGAAACTGCAAAGTGAGTGTAGCCCCAGTAAGTTCCAGGAGGATGAGTGGTGTGCTTGAAACAAAGTTTAAAGAGGGAGTTCATATAGGCAACCTCGTTTGCTTTCTCCACTTCATTTTAGGGGCTTGTGATACTTGCAGCATAAAATCTTTGGCTGTTCAGGATGTCAATATTGGTACTGTCATATACAAACAAGGGTGAGACCTAGGTAAAGACTGCAGCCTGTCGCTAACTGAATGCTTTTTTGTGATAGTTATATGGCACTGTAACCTCAGGAGTTTGTTCAAAAGCCCTTCGCAAGACAGGACTGGCACCTTAATGCTATTCCAGCACTTCAAGATGGGCAGTGTGAAAACAGCCTTGGCATTATATCCACTAAGCCTGCACCTTTTGGCTGAGTGGTTCCTCTACCTACACCCCAGAAACAACTCTCAGGAGTAAGAGCAGCTGCTCTGTGCCAGGACTGGTTTCCTACAAGGACTGACCTGGATATAACAGGGTTGAAACTTGAATGTTGTCTCTACCTTTTTATTTTTTTATTTTCTATTTTTTTTCTTCCCAGGGCTGTTTTTGAATTTTCCTGTTTTCTTAAATACAGGGATTTAATGCATTTGAATGAATGCTACTTTGGTCTGGCAGGAAAGGAGTAACTGGCCATCCTGCAAAGAGTTACTTGTCCCACCTGTTTTCCTCCTTCAAAGAAAAACAGTCCTGTCTGCTGATCCAATGTGAGATTGAATGCATTTGTAATCATTATATATATATGAAAAAATAATAGCAAATACATATATATAGTGTGGATGTATATATAAAAAACCCACATACACACCCTCATTTTCCCTTATATTTAATTCTGCAGTGGGAACGGATTAGTCTTTCAGCATTGCACTATAGCAGTGTAAGCTAGGACATGATGGGCACTAGAAGAAAAATTTACATTAGAGTGGACCATAGCATCTTTTCTCTTGACTCCAGGACTAGTCCAGTCTTTATCAACTATCTCTGGTCATTAAAAAAAAAAGCAACACACCAAACCAGTGCAGTTTGCTCTTTGTAAATTCATCACTGACAACAGATACCCTGTGGCTGCCAGCTTCCCCGGTGTTTCTCAGGTGCTCGGCAGGCACAGCACAGTGTAGTTTGTGAAGTCTGACAGAATCACAGGGCAATAGGCTGCAGGTAGGTTTTCCATGCAGGAGGATACTCAGAGCTAGAAACTTATCATAGAATTTTAGAATGCCATGTTGGAAGGGATCTCAAGATGATCTGGCCCAATCTTCCTTGGCAAAAGCATGGTCCAGATAAGATGGCCCAGCACACTGTCCAGCTGATTTTTACAAAGTGTCCAAAATTAGTTCTATTCTAAAATTAGTGGTAGAAATCCCTCTCCCGGAAAATACAGGCCCTCAGAACTACATCTGAGGACTTCTCCCTGAAGCTCAGATTTCTGGCACATCTGACACTGTAGTCCCAGCCAAGACTCTTGGAGTCTCCAGACTTTGTGGTGTAAGACCAGGATTTTTGTTTGGGAGCTAACTAGAGCTCCCAGAACTTTCTGTCAATACTTTAAAAGCCTGGTGACTCTGGTTTGCCTACCTTCCCCAGATCTGTTTAAATCTACGATCTGAGGGTCTCTGCTTCTGAGACTCAGAGCTGGGAGATCTTGCATTTTGAGTTTCTGCAAGTGAATTGAAATGGAGTTAGGCTTTAAATTTCTATTCTGCAAGAGCTGCTGGAACCAGATTCCCTGGATCTATGGCAGGCTCATAGGGCAACTCTCTTGATGAAATACGAGATTGCTAGATTTATATTAAAATTGCTGGATGGATGCATCCTGGTGCTGAGATGTGCACCGCCAGCCCACACCCTGGAGACTTCTTTGCCCGCGGCAGCTCTGCCTCACTCTCTAGAGCTCTACATTGCTTTTGCTCTTCCTTGCCAGCAAGGAAGCTGCTTTGAAGTAGGTGAAAATGTGTTGTGAGTTGAGATATTTTCATGAGAATAGGCTTAACAAACTGGCATTTACCGACAACATGTTTTCTCATCAGAAACTACTGATCAGCAGTATTTTGCAGTTTGAGTCAATGTGGCAAATTTGATATTAAATACCGGGAGTTTTGCTTGGAAACCGACAACTATTTATGGTATTACAGCAATTCTTTTCTCTCCACTTCTAGCTAAACTAGTATTTATTGTCCTGAAGATCTTGGACATACAGGTTTTAATACACTCTCTTGGGATCCTGTGAGTAATGTTGAGTATGATCTCACAAGAAGACATTGCTGCCTTCAGGGAAGTGCAATGGAAAGCAATAATAATAATCTCAGCTTCTGTAGCTTCTATCACTTGAGAGCCAAAAGTGCTTTAAATACCATAAATAATTAAATATTCTAACTCTATGAAGCAGAGAAGATGTATCTCCATCTTTCTGATGAGGAGAATAAGGTGAAGGGTGAGGAAGAAAACAATGGTGTTTACACTTTAAAAAAATGCTTATTGATTTTAGATGGTGATATGAGAGATTAGAACAAGATTTCACTTGTTGTGGTTCATTCCCTCCCTGCTTTCAAGATTTAAAACCTAACAACGTGAATACAAGAGGTACCAAAGATGGACCAAAAAAATGACAGTGATTAAGGTGAGGAATGGAATGACTGTGGGAACCATGAAGGACAAAAATTAATTAGAGTTAAGTGATGGATGGAGAAAGCTGAAAAAGGTGGTGGATGAGGGCATATATTGTAGCCTGAAGAAAGTTCGTGGGAATTCTGGATCTTCTTTTATGCTAAGCCTTCTTTTGCTGTTTTGAAAGTGTAAACTGGCCTTAAAGCAGAAGTAACTCATGGCTACACTTTGTCCATAGTATTGATTTTTATTTACTGGTAGGATGTTCTTTATTGTGACAATTAAATGGTTTTGGTTGTTCTCTCTTACTTTTGCTACTAATGCCTTTTTTCCCCCCACCCGCCCCCACCCCGATGCAAATGTAAGCTATAGTGGCTTTTGTGTAAGTGAGATGTGTCCCAAGGCGGGTGAGCTGCAGCCTGAGGAAGTCACTGGTGGAGATAGTCTGGAAGGAGGCATGGGCTGATACATCCTCATATGCATTGGTCAGCACATAGACGAATGAACAGCTGGGTGAAAGATAGCAAAAGCAGCAAGCATAAATGAATTTGAGAGGCTGAAGCAAATAGAGAACAAGAAAAAATGCATGGAAATGGTGTTCAGCTAAGCCAAGTCTAATCTGTTTTCTTGCACTTGGCTGGGTCTTCCTATCCCTGTCCCTGAAGCATCAATAGCCAGTGACTACCTGGGATCCGTATGTGGCTTTGCCTGTGTATGTTCCCGTCACTGCAAGTCTATAACTATGATCGAATGCTGAGCAGAGGGAGAGGTCAGCGGCTGCTGGGCTGGGTCCCTCCAGCTGGGAAAGCTTTCTGGCCACTATTGATTGAAGGTCTTGGTAAGACGAATCAGCCCTGACCTGTCATACACTCGCAGGCACAGCATGGTTTGGTGCACAGCACTAATGTACTGTGAAAGCATATTGTATCCAGCAGTATGATGGCCTCACTGGTCATTGAATTTAGGGAGAGAAAGATAGGGAAAGGGAAGAACATTGGGTGGGGAGAGTAAAGAGGAAAAGGAGAAAAATGAGACCACCAAAAAAATTTCCTGATTTGCAGTTGTCAATTCTCTCTTCATCTTTGCTTTAACATTCATTGTAAGGATCAAGTTTTCCTAAAGGGATGAGTGGATTTTGGGATGCTTTTGGGCTGGGAGTGTATGACTCCAAACATCTTGAATGATCTAGTCGAGAGGTGGCGTCCCTGGTGACAGGGAGGCTGGATTAAAATGTTCTCTAAGGTCCCTTCCAGCCTAGGCCATTCTATGATTCTATGATTCTAATGGCACTGTTTTTGGTACCACACATTGGGTTTCCCTTGTTACTTCTAGGTAGACTTTGTTTTTCTGTAAGTAGTCATAGCAGGAACATAAAAGCCCTTTACCAAGATTAGCGTGAGGATAAGGGAAGGGACAAGGGACAGGCAATTACAAGGAAGGAGGCTCAAAGCAAAGCTTTCTGGGTGCTTATCTGTCATTTCTAGTGGTCTTACAAAAGCCAGCTTTTGAGCCGTCTTGTCTCTGATGGCTGTGGCATGCCTTTTTGCCCATGTAGTCCCTTTCGCTTCCGGATTAATTCCCTGTCTCATTTCATGAGCAATGCTGGCATTTTCACAGGATCCCTTGGTGACTAAACCCCATTTTCTTCATACCAGAGGAGATCAAGAGGTCATGAGGCTCCTGAGGAATGCTAGCAGTTTGTGAAATGTGGACCATCAGTGTCCGTAGCACTGCATCTTTGTTCTGGGCCAGCTCATAAAATACATCTCTCTCTCTCTCCACCTCGCTGCCTCCACTTAGCAGCCTCTTTGTCCCCCTCATATCTTGGTGGTTTTGGCATTGAACCACCTTCTCTGCCAGTTCTGCTGTCTGTAACACCTTTATGAGAGTCTGATCAGGTCTGGTGAGCTCTGGCACTCTGCTTTAAGGATGTTTAAGATTTACGGTAATGATGGCACAATGAATAGAGGAGGTGCAGATAGTTTCTCCTAGCTTGTCCTTTCTCCATGGGCTGCAAGACTGAAACATGCAACCATGAAGAACTTTTTGAAGGGATGGGCAGGTTTACCTTTTAAAGCTTTATCCCATGTCATACATTATATCTGAGGAGACTGGCAGAAACTAAGTGGCTCTATCCAAAGTGCAGGTGTCATTTGAGGCTATATCCCTCTGTTTCAGATGGCATTTTTGGGGTTCTCAGCATTGTAGAAGAAGCACTCACTGAATTTCTGTCTAAAAAAGGGAAAGTTCATATTTTGTTTTCCACTTACGGTATCTTTTAAAAAACCTTTGTGATTTGGCTTTTACAGTGTTTACATCTGAGATCCAAAGATTGTTTCTTGATGTGAGACTTTAAGTAACCCATGGGATTTCATCACTGGCATGGTATTTGGCAGCTGCCTTCAGGAGATGGGAGCAGTCTCTGTCTGCTTGCTCTGTGTTTTCCCTTTAAGGAAATGAACAGGTACTGAGTGAGGTGTATTAGAGAGTCTGGGGAGTGGAAAAGTCCTTCTGCCCTTGGAAGTAAAAATTCTCCTCATTTTTTAAAATTTTGAAATTGAATGTAATGATCTGCCAATGCATAAAATGCAGAGTTGATTAAGGCTGAATAGAAGACCTCAAATTAATACAGCAAATAATGAGAAATGCCAAGGATGTGCTGCCTCAAACTGTTAAAGGGAGGTTAAATATGTGTTTCTCGTGGATATTAATGGATTTGAGATATTTAAATCCCTAACTTTTGGAAAATGCAGTCTTTAATGTCTTTGCGTTATTAATGTGCTGTGGATTCCTGTTGGAAATGAAACTGGAAGTGAAGAATGAAGAAAGGAGGGGTTGCTGCATGGATTACTGAATTGTTCCAGTTTGATTTAATTGGGTAAACTGGTGTTGCTCTGGCACAGTGTTCTGCTTCCTATTTAAACCCAGTCTCGCACTTTAGGAGGCAAAACTGCTTTCAGCTTTGCTGAAATCCCTTTGGAGGGGCCCTTCGCACACAGTGACACGTCCCTGGCTTTGGATGATCGAGCTCAGAGCCTAGATCTGGTTCTGAGATGGGGCAGACGACTGTCTGAAGTGGGAAACGGTGCATGTCTTGTAAGCTTTGAAACCCTGGTTTCAAATGGAGCATGCACGGAGTGACAGCTGTGGCAACCGAACCCTCCAGGTGGTGAGGATATTTCAGTCTCTGGCAGGGAGGGCCTGTCTCAATCCTCTAAACTTATCCAAGCGGGGTGTTGGTGGGGGGTGAGATCCTGGCAGGGGAACAGTGGCTCCAGCCTCTCTCCACAAGCCAGGCTCGCAGAGAGCGATGGCTGTGCCAAGTCTCTACACTCTGGCATTTAGAAGTTGGCACTGGGCAATGCCAGACTGACCTGCTGTCTTGCTTAATGGCTTTTGTGTGTGTGACACTGACTCCCGCAGCTCTGCACGTGTGTGCCAGCCTGGGTAAGAGGGTCAGGCTTGCTCCTGCTCTCCCTTGCCCAGTCATTACCTTCATCCTGATGAGGACTCGGGGACTCAACTTACAGGGAGGGATGAACACAGCTGAACTTCTGCTGCAGCAGAAGAAAGTCCCAAGGGGTGATCAGATAACCATGTACAAGCGTTTTCAGGGTGGAAATGGTGAGTTGAGAGGGAAAAATTGTTTAGGTTGAATGAAGGCAATATTATTAAAGTAACAGGGTAGCTGAGCAAAGGGAAAATTGAGGCTGAGTTTAGGGAAACGTTTCTAAATGTGAGCCTTGGAGCTGTCTTCTAGCAGTGGTAATCCTATTTTTTGAGCCACTTCAGAGCAGGTAGCATGCGAAAGCAGATGCTGTAGACAGCAGTACTGAAGTGACTGGGGAAAGGGCAAGATTATTAAACAGACGATTTTAATTTGTAATTTCTGTGAATCACTTGGTGTTGGCCTCAACAGAAGCTTGCAGGCTGTGGCTGTATCAGCTCTAACCCATGATATGTAAAATATGTGGGTGGGAGGAAGTGGGAAGGACACTGGGAACTTACCCTTGGGCAAACTTACAATAATGAGACATAGTTCTTCATCTGTTGGGAATGATACGGGTCTAATTGATGATCAAAGTGTTCTTTGTACTGCCTTAAGTATAGGAAGAGAATGGCTTTTCTCTTTTGCATGGGGCAGAAAATGGGGAAAAACTTTTTCACCTTATCCTTTGATAGACCTCTTGGATAGACAGAAGCAAACTACCTGTCAGAGATGGGGAGGAATGAATATGTGATATATGGGATGCGATGAATCCCTTTCCAAGTCAGGGATGAGTTTGTATCCAGTTTAATAAAGAAAGAACAGCTTGAAAGAAAACAGAGAGTAGAAGTAACCATATGTGCTACTTTCCACCCAGTGTCCATGGAAGGAAAGCTAACAGTGAGGTCATGGGCATTGAAGGCTTTGGTTGCAGGTGAAGCATTCACCTGGAGAAAAAAAGGCTGTTTGGGAGAAATAAGGGAAAAGAAGAAGCATTTTGTAATTTGTATAGAAATGAGTCTGTGAGATATCACAGGCATGGGCAAAGGCAAGTGTTGGAGAGAGTGTAGTTGTGAAGCACAGCAAGAAGACCTGGCCAAAAGGCCTTGGAGAAGTGTGTCTACCACTGTCACAGGAACATTTATATATCAGAATGAGAATATAAATAATATGCAAAGCTAGTTAAAATAAAATAAACTGCACCAGTTCTCATTTAAAACTACTGAAATGTCCTTGTTGGGTGTTTTCTCAGAGTCACCATAATGAACTGTTTTGGCCCATGTGCTGGGTTATTCTTGCATTCACCACTGTGCATGACACTTTCCATTGTCTCTAGTCTCTGCCACCTTCCTACTCTGGATATATGGAAATTTTCCTGCAGCATCAGTCATTCTGTTAATCAGCACCTGAAGTGTGCAGGCACTTCCAAGACACATCCATCGTGACCCAGATCCATCCCCCTCTTCTTTGTCTCTGTTTACAAAATTCCTGGAACAACAGGGCTGTGAGCCAGAAGAAGATTTATGGGCATTTATGTCACCTACCGGGTAAACAATAATACAGGGAACAGCAGTGCATGCGTTATCAGCATACAAGTAGCCTGGACTGAAGGTGTGGTAGGACAATGGTTAAAGCAGTATTAGAATATGAGGAATACTTCTTCATAGGTATACAATATGCAGTGTGTCTGGATTGGGGAGGTGGCACTAACCATGAGAGTGGGAGGCTGTCCTAAGCTGAAATTGGGTTGCCAAAAATCAGGGAGTTGGAGAAACTTAAGTGTAAATGATGGTGTGATTTATAGCTTTAAGCCCCAGTTCTGAGGAGTAGCAGTTTATGAGGTTGTGATCAGTTCTGCGCGTTTTTCCACATGCGTCGTCTTAGCTCCTGCAGTTTACCTGTAAGGCAGGTAGTAGATACGAGGATTAAATAGGCACCAGTCTTCTGCAGTTGGTAAAGAAAGAAATAGTGTTCTTCAGTCTGAGCATACAGGTATTTCCTTACCAGACAGCCGAATAACATGCCTACTGCTATGTTAACTTACCTACAGCTTCTTCTAATGCACTTGCTATTCCCTGGTGGTGTGTTGGATGCCAGGCACAAAGCACCTTCCAGCTTTGTAGGGTATCTCATGAGTGAGATGGATTTCTTCCTTTCCCTAACTAGCGCCTAAAGCACACGGTTTTCTTTTCGGTTTGTTGTCTGATGTTGCTCAGACTGTCTGAGAAATGAAGCCAGTGTGAATTAAGATGCTGTCAAAGACGAGCAAGTACCGAAGGGTATGGTAGTGTCGATGATATCTGCCTCTGGTTAGCAGTGGGACTGAGGGTGATGTTGAGTCCTGGAATTGGGATAGTGATCAGGGATGAGATTAGAATTGGGAATTAGCATTGCAGTTCATGCAGATGCAAAATTAGCTGTTAAATTCAGATTCTGTGGCTTGAATTCATGTAGTCGGCACTGGGATGTCATCAGAGCTCCCAGTGAACGGAGCCCAGAAAGCAATGTGGTATGAACTCCCCCATGGTCTTCCAGGGAAGTACAGGAGGATGAGGCTGGAAGTAGGTGATGCTCTCCTTCCTCCAGTATGGAGCTGATGTTGCTGTGAACTTCCCTTTGCTGGCACACACTCTTCAGCCTCCTGTCTCAGGCATCGTCTTCCTCCTAATTGGGAAAATTGCCTTCAAGACAGCTTTTTGTCTGTGACTGCAGTGTTACAGGACTTTGTTTCTTCTTGCCATCTTGAGCTAGGAGATAAGGTTTTGGGGGCCTGCAAATACCTTGTGCAAAGGTGCCAGCTGGCAAAATTGTGCAGAAGGAGGTACCAGCATTGACACACGACAAAACTGCCCCCAGACTCCTGGGACGAGCCTGTATTCTGCCTCAGTTTCTTTATCTGACCTGAAGATTGCCTGGCTTTGCTACACACTTCTTGAGTAGTACTTTATTTTCAGTTAGCCTGGTTGAATGCACAGTGACCTATTTGTGTACTTTCTGTATTTTGAAATATCTCTAAATGCTGAGCTGTATTTTGTCTGTGCAGCCTAATAATTTTCTATTAATACTTGTCTTAGATCTGATCCACATAAAAATTCAGTGTCAGATAAGGTTCTCATGATATTTTTAAGCAATCTAACCTTTGGTCCTGGCCAAATTCCAATCTGAATAATTGCTGTCTGACTACCTACATTCCTCTTGCATTTTCACTTGGAGAAGTTAGCTTTCCCTTCCCATTTTAACAGTGATTGTGTAACATTGCTCTGCAGCACTAAGTAGATGCTGCATTCCTCTACAATGGTGGATATCTTTTATTGGTTAGTAAAATGAGATTATAGAGGTATAATGGCTTTACAGGAATGTTCATACCTAAATATAGATATGTCTATAAAACTACTTTGTCTAATGATCCTGCCATCTATTTGTTTTCCAGGAGGTAAGGGACAATATAATAGTGTGAGTAACATTTAAAGGATTTTACTTACCAGAGTGGAGTATGGGATTTGCTAAATTGTTCTGGAGTAGCAAAGTCACAGAAGAGACTCTAAACACTGTGTTGTCCCACACCTGCTCATGTAAAATACTTTGTAATAAAATATACTGGGTTTAATAAAATAGTTTTAAATAAAATAGTTTTAAAACTATTCTTGACTGGTGAAATTGGACTCTAGCTTCTTCCTTGACTGGGTGCCTCAAACTTGTGCATTTGAACAGCATAGAAATTAATGATTAAAACTTGCACTCTATATGCAAAACCACATTATAACAATAGTTCTGTGTCGCCTTGATTTGATAATTACTCTGTGCTGGTTCACCCTTGCCTCTCTTCTACTAGCACACATTGAAAAGGGGCTTGTAGTGAGCCAGACCAGAGAAGGAAAAAGAGGTAGTGTTGCTGTTGGCACGTTTGTCCCTTTCTCCAATAGCCAGCATTTACATGTGAGGAGAAGTGTGAGTAGTGGCTGCTGCTCGTGAACAGAAGTCAGATCCAAAGAGGGTAGGAGGGGGCACTTAAACACCATGAGCATCCCTGTCGCAGTCTTTGAGCAGCTCAACTCCATGCTGTGAACCTGCTGCTGTTGCTTTGAGGAAGCTGAATTGTAGAGACCACCACTCAGCCCTGGGTAATTTATTGACATTCCCCTACCTTATCACATCATTGTGAGCACAACAGAAGTGTTATGTGTGAACAAGAGATGGAAGGAGTGTTGTCTTGGACGGTACAGCACAGGTTACCTAAGCATTGCTCTGCCTGATCTAGTGGGGACCTATGGCTGAGGATCCAAACTGGAGATGCCAGGATGGCTGTGGACTCCCCGACGACCTCCACATTAGCCTCTTCCTAGCCCTGGCGGTTCCCTGCATATCTGGCCAAAACCTGAAGATCTGGCACTGTACAGGGAACTCCATAATCTTGGGTTGAATGGAAAAATCGAACTGGTGGGGCACATGCTATGAGCTTGACACCCAAGAGATTGGCATTTATATGCTCTTCAGGATCTGAGATCTTTTCTGGTGCTTGGAGGTAGATTGTAGATATTTATTGGCTTTGTTGCAGGTGTATAGAAGGGAATGGATTTCTTGGCCAGCATTTTTCCCAATGGAAGAAGTCTGTGTCTGAGCATGAAGGCAGACAGCTGTCATGATCACCTTCATAGCTCCTGCATTGCTGCTGGCTGAGCCCTGAGTTGGAAAGCTCTGTAAATTATTCTGGTGGGAGAGGGTCTGGGAATAAACTTACACTCTGCTCCCTGGGCATCACAGCTAGCCATTGTCTAACCAAGCGTAATACACTGTGTGAGTCTATGCAGAGGGATCGCAGGAGACATATTTTAAAGGGAACAAATATAGCATTAAAGTGGGTGAGCAAGAGAGTGAGAGACAGAGAGCGTATAGAGTGCATTAAAGTTAATAAAGCATTGCAGTAGTGGGGACTGCATTTCACTGTGAAGGAATCTAATTTAGTGACTCGTAATTGGAGGATAACAGTCCTGCTGGAATGAAGTTAGCTGTTCATTTTGCCAAACTCTCAAAGTCTCTTGGTTCTCCTTATGAGCATCTCTCAGAAAGTGGATCCGTCAGAGAGTTTAGAATCGATTAGTGCTTCACACCCATGGTCCCTTTCATCCTCCTAAGTGGATTTGGTTCCTCCGGTGCATATTTATTATCTACTTTATTATCTGCTTATTTATCTGGTAATACCAGTGAAGAATACGTTCTTTCTGCTTAGCATGAAAATGAGGGAGCAGGTGCTGAGCCTTTGTGTTCTCCTGGGCAGGCCAAGGTGGGGACCCTTGAACACTCTCCTTATGGGTGGCTGGTGCCAGGTAGGGCTGTTTTGTGGACTTACAGCTTTCCCAAAGTCTTGTCAGCCTTGTCCTTGCTGCTGTGGCTTTCTGTTCGTTTGCCAGAGGCATGTGTAGCAGTGAACAGTATGGAAGGGTCCCGTTCCTGGAATCCCAAGTCCAAAGTTGTAGTGCAAAGAAGCACAGGGCTGGTGTATTTTCCCCCAAGTGTGCCTGGCTGCTGAAGAACAGACTTATGGAGGTGAATAGCTTTTGTGCTGTGGGAAAGTCTTCAGTTTGAAATGCCTGAAATCTCCTTGGGACAGCAGCAGAGCCCTGGGTGGGCAAACTTAGCAGTGCTGTCTCCCACAGCAGTGGTGGGTGGATGAGGGGATACTTCTTTGTGTTTGTCCCTAGACCAGGAGGGAGGTCTGATATTTACACTGCATAGCTGCAAGGACTAATTCATTAGTATTTTTAAAGTGTCCTGAGGATGAAAACTGCCATGGAAATGTGAACTATTATTGAAATGAGACTGAATAAAGAAAGAGTGAGGAACAATCCCGCAGGGAACAGTCCTGCTCAGGCAGAGGCTGGAGAGGTGACCTCATCAGATTTTTCCATTTCTGCTTTTATGATTACAAAATAAAGTGGACAAGTTCAGGGAAAAGATTGTTGTGACATCCCTGGCTCTGGTAGCTGAGGGTGGACCTTTTTAAGATCTGTGGGTCTTTCTGCGTCTGGGCAAAAATAGCTGTCATCTGGGCTTGAAGGGAATGTCTTCCGTGCACTGTGCTGATCCACTTTTGGCCACCACCACCAGAAATTTTATGTTCCATGCTTTTTAAAAAGAAATGAACCTTATATGCGTGAAAGGCGTATGTCTGACTGTACTAGAGAGTGGAGCTGTGTGTATGCTGGTGGTAGGAAGGTTGTATGCAATGGATACCCACATACCTATACATCCAATGGCCTTGCCTGTTTGTCCTCACTTTATTCTGGAGGGTCTGTGCTGAGGAAGTAAAAGGGAGTCCCTACCTGCTTGGTCCCTACAGCTTCCCTGCCTGAAGGGAAGGGCAAATTGATCACAATATACCTCCAGGAGAAGGGCAAATTGATCACAAGCACCAATAATCCCTTTGTGTTGAGGGTGAGCACTCACATGGGCTTGACATAAGCAATTAGTTTCACAAAGACAGCTGATCAGCCATCAAAGGACAATTCTCTTTTGCTTTTGACTTGGGTCTCAGAGTGATGTGGGACCTGAGAGATAACGTGAAGCCATCTTCTGCTGACAGGTATTCTCTGAAATGACTCCCAACCCTGAAGTAGAAGCTGGACTAGTCTGACCCCCCCCAACTTTACCTGAGGGCTGGGCATCAGGCAAGAAGGACGGGTGGGAGGAGGGCTGGTGTCTGAGTAAGATCAATGGATCTGCCTTGAAGGCTGAATGCATGACTGGCTTTTCAATTAATCACTTTCTCTTCCTTTTCCCCTCTCCTTTTTTTTCTTTCTTGCTCAGGGAGTGTAAGAGCTGAAGATGAGGCCCAGGGTGGAGTGCTACTCTCCAAGGTTTTGGCTGGTGCTGGCAGTCCTCGCGACAACAGGAAGCGGGGCCCATGCCCAGAAAAGCCACCCGAGCATTGGCATTGCAGTCATCCTGGTGGGGACCTCAGACGAAGTGGCCATCAAAGATGCCCACGAAAAAGATGACTTCCACCACCTATCCGTGGTGCCTCGGGTGGAGCTGGTGGCCATGAATGAGACAGATCCCAAGAGTATCATCACTCGCATTTGTGACCTCATGTCAGACCGGAAGATTCAAGGAGTGGTATTCGCTGATGACACAGACCAGGAAGCCATTGCCCAGATCCTGGACTTCATCTCTGCCCAGACCCTCACTCCCATCCTGGGCATCCATGGAGGCTCCTCTATGATCATGGCAGATAAGGTAATTTTCAGCTTTCCTCTATTGCAGACCGAAACTTAAAACAGAAAGAAATGTCTTACTCTGTGAACCTCAGGTGTAGTCTCATGGGACCAAAGGGTTGCGGGATTAGAGATTCTCAGATTCAAAGAGAGATTAAAAGAGGTAATTGTGTGTAGCACTGCTGACAAGAGCCTATTAGTCATGTGGAATTATCTGCAACAGAGGGGAAGGAGCAGGTAGAAGAGGGCTGCAAAAGAATCAGCCTTTTTCTTCTTACTTAAGAAGAGTAAAGAACCCCTGACAATTATGACTTTTTGTTATTTTTAAAAGGGTTTTATTTTTGCCTGTGTTTCACCTTAGAAGAGCTTGAGTTTTTCCTGCATACAGCTGGAGGACATTGTGGTATTTTCAGAGACGTTTAATACAGCTCTTACATCTTAATTGGAAAATAATTGAATCTTTAATAAAGCCATCCTCTCTCAGAAGTGTTCATTAGCTCCTGAAGTTGAAGAGTTGTTAGCTAAAGCAACTAACCAGTCTGAACCAGTCCAGCTAACTTTCTTTTTTCTACTGCACTACTTTATTTCTTCATACTGCTGACATTTTCCTGACATTGACTGCCTCAGCCAGTCTTCTGGGGAATTACTACACAAACAAACCTTCCCACTACTGGTTTTGACCAGGGCAAGATACAGAGGGAGCAGCGTCTCTGGCCAGCTGGTAACTCTCAGCTCAGAGAAGCCTCCAGGGGGGTCTGGGGCACCTGAACCTGATACGAGTCTTCCCTCTGTGCGGAACGGGGGACCCAGCAATTCACACCTGAGTGTGCATTTGTCCAGATGATGTGGCTAACAGTGGCGTCTGGGCTGCTGCGTGCCAGTGGGAATACCCAAGAGAAGTGGGCTGTCCTTTTCTCTGCAGGCTTAGTACTGTGCAGCGTTGGGGCCAAGCCCTTTATTGAGAAAACCCTCTTGACCAGACTTTGTGCATCACTAAGAAGTAAACAGGGACACAAGCTGACAACCTTTTTCTTTTACAGGTCAGTCTTAAGCAAATCTGAGACATTTAAGTAGGCAGAATAGGGTCTAACAGAGTGCACGGGGAGAATTAAGCTGGCCACTGTAGCAGCTTTTCCTCAGAAAGAGATGTAGGTGGCTGAGAAATCGAGGCACTTTCTGGTTTATTTACCTCATAAATAAATAATCCATTGGAGGCTAGATGGGAATAAACGATTCACAAACTATTTTCACACTCTTTGACCAACCATTCAGTTGCCAAATAACTTAGAGTTAATATGCAGTGTTATTTTCTCGTATCAGCCTTTGAACTAAAGTAGTCGCTGAATAAAATAATTACAGGGCTTTTTTTTCTCTCTCTCCTTCAGAAGATGCACATGTGCTAAAGTCATTCTGCCCCATTCCACCCACAATAAAGCTTTTCTGTCTTGGAGGACGGGCAGGCAGCAATGCTGCATCTCGATGCTCTCCTGCCTGCTGCACTGTGTGGTTATCGATGTCTGTGCAAAAGAGGTCTAAAGCATTACTCGAGTGCTGCGTTTCACACTTGTGGCAGCATTTTGCATCCTCTTTGAACAAGCATAAATGTTACCAGTGCCAGGCCTCCTAAGCACTGGGGAAAGGTCTGTGTGACTTTGAACGTGGCAGGCCGAATTCTGAGTTCAAGATTCCTGCAGTGTAAATCCAACATAGCCCCATTGCCTTTGGCAGGATTAGATCAGATTTATGCTGCTGTAATTCAAAGAGAAATTTGGCCTCTTGAACTTTGCAAAGATATTTTCTTTCTACCTACCTGTAGTCTCTCCTTGGGAAAGCAGCATTTCCTGCGACTGCCCTGTGTACCCCACTGGCTCACTTCTAAAGAGCGTTCTGGTGGGTAGGCAGCCAACAGGGAGCTCAAAGGTAGAAGCCTTGTGAATGGAGACCTCTGTTTTATCAAACACCATTTTTATTTTTTTGGTAGATCTGCAGACAGAAGAAGCAGGCTATGTACAAAGATCTGCAGTTTTAGAAAAGACCAGAATTTCTTTTAAACATAAATTGAAAAGGCTGACCTTTACAGCTTCCGATTCACAGATGCATAACCTTAAATGGATAATATTTACTTGACGAATTGAATTAAAATATGGTAGAGGGTAAATACATTGATATTCCACTAAAAATACTAAAGCTAGCCTGGCAAGTCCTTAAACAACCTATTTTCCAAAGAGGGTCTTGACAGAGGCTTTGCTTTTAGTGACTCTTGGTCACCTTCTTTACAGATAAGTTGTGTAGCTGGGGCTTGATCTTGCAGGCATGGATTGCTTCTTTCAGCATCCCCTCAACACCCACAGCAGTCAGCTGTGATTGAACTTGCTCAGCATTTCACAGGTTCAGACCTGCACTTATAACTTCGCTATGCTCCCTGTGCATTTTTGATCAGTAGTGCCAATGTGAATTTAAAGAATGCTACAAGCCACCTACACCTTAGTGTGACAGATAAGCCCCTCTTCTCTGGGGGTTGATGTAAAAAAGCTCCTCAATCAAACCACCTTCCTCGGAGTAGCATGTGAAATTCTGTTTCACCTTCGATGGGAGTTTAATAAGTGTGTCTGGGAGGAAATTTGGGTCCATGTGTAAAAAAGGGCTTTGCAATATACAAATTGAGACGCAAAAGGGCAGGTGAAAAAAAAAAATAGAAGAGGATTTCAACCCTGAATTTTCTTTTCTCCTGAATATATAGACAAAAATATTGTATAATATGCACCATAGGGTAGCTTCATCTCGGTTAACATGCATCTGGAAATTTGCAACCTACCAGCTGGAGGTCTAGGCATCGTTACCATCAGTGGGAAAGGAGGCACCACCTGAGGACAACTCATCCCACCCACCTCAGAGTGCAGTGAAATGCTCGTGGGATAATTCTGTGTCTCCTCCCAGTTACTGAAGAAGGCTGTATCCCGACTTGCTCGTGATGCCTCAATTTAAGTGCTGTGAATCCTGCCCTGGGTGTAAGATAACAGGTGGAGGTATGCTGCTGAAAGTGTGACATCTGGATTTCTTGATTGTTTTGTTCAGACTCATACACTTTAATACTGCATTTGATTAGATTCTGTAGATAATGTTTATATCTTCTTGTTTCCCTTGTGTTTTGCCTTTTCCTCTGAAAAATTAGGATATAGGAATTTGCATGTGTTTTTGCTGTTTTCTCTCCTCTGTGCTCATGTCTTTAATCACACCTGTTTAGTTGTTACAAAGTGTTACATTTAATCTCTGCCTAATTTGGCATCAGAGGAAAATGACCAGATGATCTATTTGCACACTGTGATCTGTGTATAGTTCCAGGAAAAGGGTAAAGCACAGGCACAGGAGAGACCACTTGCTGAGGGAGAGTCTTGTTATAGCCGGTTCAGTCCCTTTAGTCTCTGACGAATGTGCCAGTAGTGACGCCAAACAGCATGAACCGCAGCAGTTGTTTTGTCAAGGCTGGATGACTTTGATGGCTAAGGGGGCCCAATAGCCCCCATGTTATCTCCTCTCAGGGGAGCAAGCCCTGCAGCTGTGGGGCAGGGTAGAAGAGTGTTCGCGTGGTTTCAGCCCTGTAGGGAAGCACCTGATCCTTGTTTTGGTGCTGACACCTTGAAAAGGGACTAGGATAATAGCACCATCTCACCTGGACCTCTGCTGAGAAAGGGAATAGCATGGATTACGGATGATTCATGTTTAGTCTGGACCAGATGAGATGGAGAGGAGGGGAATGTTCACCACTACCAGTGCTGTGGTCCAAGAGCTTTGCCTGTGGAAATTCTCTGGCCTCTTCATTTTGCCTGAAGTTGCCGCCATGACTTTTCTTTCCACGGCTTTGTGTTGCCTCATATTAAGCATTAGTTTGCATTGTCCAGAGCACTGCAATGCACTTGTGACTGGTGAGCATATCTGCTTCCATTCTAGTGTTTAAAATAATTTCTCCTTTCTCCTCAGCTGTTTTGAAAGCAAAAGTGCAGGCCTATCACAGTGTGGAAACAGCTGATGGATGAGGATGCTCTGTGTTAGGAGACTGATGGTGGAAGGAAACCTTCGAGGCTGCAAACCAAGCTTCAGTTC
>NW_009714590.1:36684-39445 GCF_000703405.1 Apaloderma vittatum
TGGCTTCTTGTGTAAAAAAAAATGACCACACCATTTGGCTGACTGGTCTGTTTTGCAATAATAGACAATTTATTTTTTTAAAGTAACAGAAAAAGTCAACTTGGTGATAATGAAAACAGAAAAGGTGAGAGCATAAAATGTCTTGAGTTCTCTTATAGCACGGCTGGTGAGCATTTTTTCTGGTGAAACTGTACCTCGCTATTTCTCCACGGTCACATTATTTTGCCAAAGCTTCTTGTACTGTGCAGCTTTATAGTAACACAATGGTGCACAGGCAGCACCCAGGAAAAATACTAGAAGATGATGATCATTACGTTTTCCCAGCTGAAAATCTTTCTCCTCTATCTCTGTCTCCCTTACTATTTTCTCCATGGCTTGCCTGCACAGGGTAACTGTACTGATGGAAATAAAATGGTAGGAAAGAGTGATCTATTAAAAGAAAATAAAATCTGTATAAAAACTGCATGAAACTAAACTGAAACTAAAAACCTGTGATCCATTCTAGGCCAGATTCTCTTTTCTTTTCTCACACAGCATAGAGGTGATTTTTTTTGCTGCTCCCTCCAGTACCTTGCTCTTTTTAACCTGTTCATGCCAAAGCTGCAATTTCTCCTCTGCCTTTCCATCCCCACTTCATAAATCTCAGTTCCCTTTCTTTTTGTTCTCTGTCAAGATTTCCAAGACATGTTGTCTGTGTCTTTCAATGCTGAAGGTTGCTCCAGGCCTGGGCCTTACTGCTGCAGCAATGATGTTCTTTGGTATTTCAGTGAGGAGCAAGTCCAATCTGGGACAATAGGTGTAAAGCACCAGGGGGAAAAAAAAAACCCACAACAAAAAACAACTGTCGGTCAGAACACTGCAAAGTGATGCTGCAGGTACAGGCAAGGCAAAACTAGTTGGATAAGCTGAGCACCTAAATACACACTGAAACCAGGACAAAGTCAAAGACACTGGGACAGTGCTGCTAAAAGCAGAACATCTGTAATTAAAAGGAAAGCACTTTCACTCTCAGGTTTCCAAAGGTTAAATAATAGAGATGCATGGGGAGTGCAAACCTCATTTTTTGGATGTAAATTTGTTTTGTTTCCATTAGGGATGACATCTGAAATTTTTAGAGCCCTTGTGTGAAGGAAATTCAGTGAGAAAAAAAAAAACAAAGGAAAAAGTTCTCTTTGAATAGACTGAAGCAAAATAAATTCCAAACAAAATGCTGCTTAGAAGGGGGGGAAAAAAAGAGATACATTTTTATCTGCAGACATTGAAAAAGGATGGTTCAATGTTGTTAGGAGTTTTCTATCCTTTTTTTTCCCTCTAAAGCAAAATTATATGCAGTTCATGTAATTTCACAAAGCATTTTCATTTTTGTGAAATTGCATTTGACGGTAGTAGCAGTTTAAATGTTTCTTAGACAAACCTAGTGATTAGCAAAGATGAGTTTGATTTTAAAAAAAATAAAAATCTACAGTTTCCCTTCAAGCTTTTAGTAATTTTATTGAGAACATGCTTAATACACTTCTTTTGCTTTTGGTACTCGGTTTCCTTTTGCTGTGAAGAGAAAGCTTTGTGTATCTCACAAATAATGAACTAAATATCATGAGCCCTCAAACTACCAGTCTGCTGCAAAAGTTGGAGAGAGAAAAGAAAGATAGGTCATAGAGATATAGAGAATAAAAGGCAGTATTGTATGTCAATCTAGTTTTTCCTTTGTGTATACACATGCAATAATAGACCAGTTGGATATATAATTTGTATTTACATCTATATCTAATTCATTCATACAAAATTACATTTTTTCATACAAAGAACAGGAATACAGGTAGTGTATTTCCATGGAATTTAATTAATATCTGAGAATTCCCCAGAATGATTTTTGTTGCTTTACAAATAAATTAAAGCACTTAAAATCCCTCAGATATATCAAAAACATGGAAATGAACTTTTAAGAGTTTTAACCTCTCCTCAGGGCCATTAAATCCTTCAGTGTTAGCTCTCATTTTCTAAACAAGAGGCTGAAGTAATCTCACCAATATTATTTCAGTGAGAAAAAAGACTTTTCAAGGACATGTATTTATTAAATTAAATACCCTATACAAATAGTCTGGGGTTTTAATTTTTAAATTTTCTATCTCCTGTTTGCTTGGGAGGAACTCCATTTCAAGGCCTTTACAAGAAAAAGATAGGGAGTTTGATTTTTTTTTTTTTTTGTCATTTAGAAAACAATGACAACAAATATCTTCTTTAAAAATATAATAAAGATTAAAAAAATAAGGAAGCATAACGTTCCCTGAAATCTCCCCATCACTTTTTTTACCCCCTAGTAATTTCTACCCTTATCCTTGGAAACATAGACCTTTGCACACCTGAAGCCTGAAGGCACCATCTGAGTTTGAGTGTCACAGAGTTGGGGAGAAGAAAGCCTGGAGGCACCCTGGTGCGGTTGACATCCTGCCAAGACCCCCTGGGACGCTTTTGGGCAGTGGCAGTGCTGGGGCAGGGGTAGGATGCTGAAGGAGAATACGACCACCTGGAGGCACTGATGCTTTCCCTCGGCAGAAGTTGTCCCAGACAACAAATGCCAAGAAAAACTGAAGTCTCTTGTAGCTATTTATAAGCTGCTTTATTTTGGGTCATAGAATTCTTCTTCCAGGAGTACCAAGTGTTAGTTTTCTTCTGTTGTTATAGTGATGTTTTCTTTCGAGTGACAGAAGACCTTTCCTTGCCTGGCTCTGAACACAACTGCTGCAGCCTACCTGAGGGAAAG
>NW_009714590.1:39476-53830 GCF_000703405.1 Apaloderma vittatum
AATTAACCTCTTTCCTACTAATGTTTAAATATGATGTTGCTGTTGTCTACCTGGAAATAGAGCCTTTGTAATATCTGAGAGGAAAATGCTGATTTCCACCCAGCTTGGACCTGGCAAGCTATGAGGCTTTTGTGAGAAAGTTCTTTTTTGCTCAATCTCTAACCTTGTTTTTTTACACTGATGATGTTTAGGTAGATCTCTAAATCTGTGAGCACTTATCTAAAGAAAATTTGGGAGCTTGATGAGATCTGACCCATAAGTTATTTATCATTATTTATCACATTTTTTTATCATTTTTGTAACCCCCTTCTTCAAAACAAAAAACCTAACACAAAAGTATTAAATCAATTTGTGCCATCCGGACAAGAAGATTAGTTTCTTTGTTCTGGAGCAGGCAGTCCTTTATTACAACCCCAAGCGGTTACTTGTCTCACAAAATCTAAATTAATTACACTCAAATTTGTCCCTACCCTAAACTGGCCTCAAAATGAAATTGAAAACATGGAGTGTGAAATTGCCCAATGCTGCTGCTTTAAATCTGCGTGTCATTCCCCAGTAACCGTGGGACAGAGAGAAACAATTCTTTCCAGGGAATCTCTTATTCTCTTTGCCTTTTATTTGCCTCATTAACCAAGTTTGGAGGGGATGGATTATGAAGGAAGTTATGGGAATTACATACACATAGGCTGGGAAAAAAAAACAAGGTACAGAAAAAGATATAATTGTAGTCTGGGCCACTGTTAAGGGTTTGGAGAACTGATATGTGAAGAAAGACTTCATGAAAAAGCTGTATGTGTGCATGGGAGATTGGCTGAACAATAACTCGGGGTATGAGCTATATACGCAGTGAAAAGAGGTAGGCTAAGATTAGAGAAAATAATGCTGGGTGTAGCTGCCAGAAGTAGAAATAGGAGCGACAGGATAAAGTAAAGATATTGAATTTTATATTATGATCTGCTAAATGGTAATATTAAATGATTTGTATGGGTATCAAGAAAAAAGTTCAGACATTGAGTTTTATTAGAATGTGCTTTAGTCTCCTTAGGGAGGAGCATAGAAACCACGTTGCTTTGGCTCTCTTAAAGCAGGACTTAACTAAGCACTGGAGAATATGTTATGTATCTAGATCAGAAGAGAAAGAGGATGAACAAGATACGAAACACACAGGAAGACTTCTACTGAATCTCGGATTAGGGGGGGTGGAGAAAAGAAAAAAAATAAAAATTCTGAGAGTGACTGAAGAAAGAATATCCTAAAGACTCTGTTGAGGCAATTTTTCTCTGTGCTTTGGCTATAGCTTCTAGCTGTGTACCTATGAGGTTCCTGATAATAACAATAAATGTAATTTTCAGAGGAAGAAGGAATGAAAGACATGGAGAGTCTAAAGGCAGATGGGGAAAAAAAGCAGGAAAGGCAGGCACACACAGTAAGGAGAACTGATCTAAAGGGTGCCAGAAGAATCAAGCAGACCTGAGTCCTCACTGCAGCTCTGCTCTAAAACATGACTTGGAAGACAGTTGCCTAACTTCTGTCTACAGCAATTTACCCTTTGCAAGAAGGCTCTAACAATGTTTTTGTGAAGTACTTTGAGCTCTACAAAAGGCAAAGGCTACCTAATTGCTAGGGAACAATTAATGGATTATTCTAGCTGAAGTAAATACAATGCTTGATATGAAAATCTGGACTCCAGGAGGAGAAGCTGTAACCCCCATTAGAGGTGGTTGAATAGCTGCTGCGTGTGGGAGAACTTATTGTATGCAGGGCTGACAGTACTGTCTATTGTAAGCCTGCCTAGCACTCCCCATTATAAGATCCTCTTGGGGGTTTCCTGTAACTTCGCCAGGCTCTGACTGTTTGAGCAAAGTTTCCTATGCCAGGTGTATGCCTCAAGCTGATTGATTTATTTTGCTATTTATTTGGAAAACAAAATGGTGTGCTCTGAAAACGTGGCCCAGGAAAGATATGTGATTTTCCCGTGTTGCAGGTGCTGGCACGTTTTCCTCCAAAGATTCTGCCTGACCGCTATACGTCCTCAGAGCAAAGGCACGGGTGTGGAGAGGATGTCTTGCAGGGGAGGACTTTTAACCAGAAATGTGCTTTTGCTACCACTGCATAGGTTGCTGCAAGTCTGGCCTTGTTATAAACATGAAAAACTGGATATGCAGCGGAGACTTTTTAGATGTTTGCCATGTATCTTGAAAAGGTCTCATCCTTGCAAACTGTGCTTCAAAACTGCACCTGGACCTGGGGGCTGGAAAAAAGTGGGAGTCAGGAGATGGGGCATGGGAAAAGTCAGAGAGGGAGAGGAAAGAGGAGGAGATGTGCCTGCCCAGGTGATGCTGCCTGTGCAGGTGACACTGTGCGGTTTGCCAGGGCAGCAAGAGCCGGGGAGCGGAGGTGGAAGGTGCTGAGCAAACAGGACGAGGGGTGTGAAACGGGAGTGGAAAACCTGTCAGGTGGAAACTGGATGAGGAGAGCAGGCCAGGGCCACTGCAGGGCATGGGGCAGTAGGACTAGGCAGCAATGCTTTTGCTGTGAGCGCTGCCTCTCTCTCCAGCTGGGCAGAAATATTCCCCTCCCGCTCTACACTGAGCCACAAAAGCAGTCAGAAATGGCTCCATGGGGGAACTGGGACGCTTGCACCAGTGGTACCTGCTGGGGGAAGGCCAGCAGGTCTTGCAAAGTATGCCTAGTGCTGGCTCAGCTGTGCCCCTGTGCTGGGGCCCCAGGCCTGTTAAGAAGAGGAAAAACTCCAGGGAGAGGGGGACAAGCCACCCACAGGCTCCACCAGCTGGGGGCCAGCATGGACATCAGCAAGCCCCTAAGCCCTTTGGGGGAGTGCTGTGTGCTGGAGCTGCTGGCTCCTCCAGTTGTGTGCTGGTGCAGTGCTTTCTCCGGGCTCCTGCTTGCTTTCTGCAGAGGCAGAGCTGTGTCCTTATCCTCCCACCCCACCCGGGCTTGCTGCATCCGTACGAGGACGTGTGGGATGAAGAACCACATGGTGTGGACCTGCCACGGGGCTGGGCAGCCTGTCCACCTGACTGTCAGCCTTGCTGGGTCTTAAATCCTGCTCCATGCAAGCCTCCCTTCCCTCTCTCCCCCCTTTTCCTGCTTTCCTTCCTCTCACTTTCTGTCTGTCACTCTACCCATTTCTCAATTATTGTTTGCACTGTGCTTTGAAAATGCGGTATGCTGTTTAAGTGTTAAATGGTATTCTTCTTCTTATTGTTATTATTATTATTATTATTTCTCCTACTTTATTTGCATCCCTCAACCTCCCTTCTCGCTATTGTGTCTTCCAGCAAGAACGTGTGGGCTTACATTATTTATAGCTGTGTGAAAGTAATTACAGAAATTATTTAATTACTCAGTTAATACCATTCTCCACATCACCAGCTTGACAAGCTGGTGATTCTCTCATTGCAGCCAAACATGTAGTCTAGTGTTGCCTCTGCCATGTCGTGGATGAGTGGGTAGGGGTGAGGTCAGGCTTGGGGAAAGGTTTGTGACAGCCTTGCACATTGCTGGTCACTTCCCTTGGGCTAAAGGATGAGGCTGCTGAGCCCTTGAGGACTTGACCAGGGGCAATGTGTGGTGTCACCTCAGCTGGGGCAGAGCTGTTCATGAGGATATGGTGTGCAGTGAGGGTTCGTGGCTCCTGGCTGATAGGGCTCCTTGCAATGCAAACCCACCTGAGCTGAAGTTTCAATGTTTGGTGCATTAACCAACTCTTCATATTTATCACAGGTCAGAGATCTGAGAGGATTTTATTGTCTCAACTTCTATTTAAGTCTACTAGATGATGCATGAGGCCAACCATGAGGTAAAATTACTGTTGCCAGAAATGTTCTTCTTTGCAAGTGGCTGCATGTATCTCTGACCCTCTTGAAATAAATTTTTCCTCCAAAGGGGATGGCCTGTTTTGCTGAGACTCCCCCATTGGAGCTACAGTGTTTCCATCACTTCCAGTTTACAAATGCTTTTAGGGAGCAGGGAATGTCCCATTGCTGGTGCAGTATGGAAGGAGGTTGAGAGACGAGAGTACGCTTTTTCCATCAGGGGACGCACTGAGCCGATGGTTACCAATACCTTTTAGTTATCTACTAGAGGCATTAAAAATCTCCAAACCACAAACCTCCTAGTCAGCTCGGGAGAAATGTAAGGAAGGTGATCCTCTTTTGAAGCTAGTGTAGATAAAAAGGAGGGGTCAATGGATTCTTAACAAAGGAGACAGTCGCTTGGGAAGTGGAGCGAGAGGCTCTTGTTGGATAATGATGCGTTTATTGGGTAACGGTGTATGGAGAGAGCATCTCTCAGAAGTGGCTGCCTTCCGTGTCTCCGAGTTGCCTGGCTTCATTTGGCTCCTTCACGGCCCGGGCTGTGGGCCAGGCTCAGCCTGTTCCTCAGTGCGGCAGGGCTGGGTGGGCGGTGAGAGCTTTGGGAACAGGTGGCATCGGGGCTGATGGAGTGCAGCGCCTTTTCCACAAGGCATAGCCTGCCAAGCTGCCAGGCGTGGAACACCTGGTATCTGAATGGGCTCTGCCCACCTCCCAGGAAGCGATGGCAATCAAAGAAGTAGGCTAAAGTGTTTTGAGTATGAACGGTGATTATAGGTGCCTATTTTTTTTTTTTGACATCTGACATGAGACAGGTTAAGGCAGCCTAAATTTGAAAAAATGCCAGGCAGCTCCACCTTCTGAAAGTTGGACCTTTCATGTTGTATCTCTGAACGGATACCCAGAGTTCCTCGCAGCTTTTGCATAGCCACACTGGAGGCTTTTAATATTTATTTTTTTTTTCACCTCCCCTATCTGGCACACTTGAAAGTGAATTTTATGACCTGACATTGGAACAGCTTGTTGAGAAGACAGAGTGAGTAGAAGGGTGATGGAACAAGTAATTTTGTCAGCTCCCAAATGAATGAATCCTGTTTTCAGTGGATTCACATCTCATGGTTAATTGACTCTTTAACTGAATTATATACGAAGACTGTGCTGTGAGCTCAGCCCTTAGTAGACACCAGAGAGTCCACAGAGGAGAGAACTTGAGCCGGGTGAAGGGATTTCAGAAGAGCTGAATTCATCCTTTCCCCAATGGGGAGCATTAAAAGGATGTAATTTCTCTGCCCACTGTTCTGTTTCAACTAGACGATGTCCATGCAGTCCAAATAAGTGGGTGTGCCCGTTGCAGCTTTAATTTTTCAGGAGCTGGTTACACCTCCTCCCTACAATAATCTCATTCCCCCCAGGTCTCCTATTGCTTTTCTCCCAGTTTCCACTGTGTCTTCTATACCGGCTGGCTGGGCAAAAGAGAGATGTACTGCGATGTCCCTGGGGTTTTATGGATAGGGGCTGCCCATTACAGGCATGCCACCAGGTCAGGATGAAGTTTAGTTGATTGCCTTTGACTGTGAGAGGGTGAATCATACACAGTGCTCTGGGGCCACACAAAGGCTTTGGGACTGCATGCAGTTGCAGGCTGTGTTTTGTACAGCACTGTAAGAATTCAATTCTCCTTGAGTCCTCTGCCCCTCTGTCAAATCAGGTGGAAACTGGCCAGCAGGTTCAAGAGTTGCTGGGAAGCCTGACTCACGTTCGCACAAACACACACGCACCAGGTTTGCGAGAGCCTTGTTTCCTAAAGAAAACAAGCTAAAAATGCACACAGAAGGCAGTCAAAGCCCTGCGTCGGAGTGTCTCGGGAGCTGTGATTTCTGCACAAGTGACCCATGCACAGCGTGTCCCAAACACGCTTGCAGCGCACTTGCCCTCCCCTCCGCGCGCTCCCGTGGTGACTCACTCTGATTCACCCCGGCGCGGTCCTGCTCTGAAATTTGCGTAGCTGAGCGTGTAACGCGAGCGGCGCTGGCTCCCGGGGTCGGCTGCTTGGTTCACACTTGTGCTGGGTGCACATGGGTGTGCTCTGTGATTCATGCTACCGTGCCGTGGTGGCTTGGATCACAGCAGCAAATGAGGCGTGGTCGTGAACAGGCGCTTGCTCAGCGTTGCGTGCTCTGCTCTGTTAGCTTTTGAAGGAGAACGTGGGGCAAGGCTTGGAGATTTTAATATTTCTTTCCAAAACAAAACCTCATGAGAAAAGAAATTAACCTGATAATAGCAGCAGTAATTGGATTATTGTGTTAATATCCTCTGAGGAAGAGGAGAGCATGTGCCTTTAACCATATTTTCAAGGCAAAGACTTAAAAAGTGCACTTAAAATGTGAATCGCATCTTGGTTTTCTTCATAACTGACAAGCAGGCATCTGTTTTCTGTCCCACTTTTTCCTGTCTTTAGGCTGGCTGAGCTTTCTGTCTAGCCTTATTCTTAACCTTGTGGTAAGGCTACAAACAGTGGTGTTTTGGGTTCTTCGACGGAGATCAGGGCATGCTCTAAGCAATGGGTGCCTTGGATGGGCTGAAGAGGAGCCAGCCTGAAGATTAATATAGGGGAGTACGTATCATAGAATCATAGAACAGTTTCAGCTGGAAGAGACCTTCAAGATCATCAAGCTCAACCTTTGTCCTAGCCCTATCAACACCACTAAACCATGTCCCTCAGCACAACATCTGCCCGTCTCTTAAACACCTCCAGAGACGGTGACTCAACCACCTCCCTGAGCAGCCTGTTTCAATGAGTGACAACCCTTTCAGTACAGAAATTCTTTCTAACATCTAAGGTGAACCTCCCCTAGTGCAATTTAAGGCCATTTCCCCTTGTTCTATCACTCACCATTAGGGAGAACAGACCAACCTCCACCTCACTACAACCTCCTTTCAGGTAGTTATAGATGAGGTCTCCCCTCAGTCTCCTCCTCTCCAGGCTAAACAGCCCCAGATCCCGCCATTCCTCGTATAACACATGCTCCAGATCCCTGGATCTGGAGGAAGGGGTGTGCTGAAAGGGCTGAATGCCTGGGAAATGAAGAGATGGGAAGATCTGAAAGGCATGACCAGATGAAATGTGAAGCAGGGAAGTGCACAGCAAACTTTGGACAAGTCTCTGAGCAGCGAGTCCTCCTTGGCTCTGTGGGCTAATCTCCTGCGATTGCAGTCTGAACACCAGAATAATTTATAATAGGACTAACAAAGTTTTGGACTATGTGCATGCCTGTGGGACACAATATTACTGAGGCAGGAGGAGATAGGGAGGAATTGGACAGAGGATGAACCAGCCAGCCTTCACTTTCTGCTAGATTTGGTCATCTGACAGACTCCTCAAACTCACATGGCCTCCCTGTCTTTTGTTTTAAAAGTCTCTTGACTATATTTTGGTAAACTTTTGCTTGTTTGGAATCTGCTAAGTGGTTTTTACTGGGCTTTGGGCACATCCAAATGTTTGATACAGCCATTACCTGGCCAGAGATGTAAATTTTTCAGCTAGTCCGTTGGTTACTTAATTTAGATTTAATAAGTCACTTTGTGCTCCATTAATTAGGCCTTCATACAAAATATTTAATGCCAAAGTGTGCTCGCCTGCAGATGGTGGAACAGCTTCATTTAGGGAATGGCTGGAGACCTCGCTGGGCAGTGCCGTTCCTCATGCCCATGGTCCATTCTCCCCCAATGAGCCATGCTGCTGTTAACCTTCGTTGTCTCCATGTCCTGGAGTGAGGCCATAGGGCTCGTTTTCACCAGGGCTTGTCCCAGCCATTCTCTCAGTCTGTTCCCTCTGCCCTTGCCTGAGCTCCCTTGGAAGATTTTATGTGCCCATGTGGATTTTAAGTTTCATCTGCTTAATTGTTATAAACTGAAGCTGTGGCTGGCAGCTTTCTCACCAGAGGCAAAATGGGCTGATAAAAACATGCTGTGATACAGACCATGGGGAGGAGAAGCAGAGGCTATGAGTGGTAGTTGTCTCCTGCTGTGCTTAGGGCCACATTTCTGTCCAACAGTGTTGCTCACTGGTCACTGTGCTGGTCCAGCAGTGCGTTGCTCTGTCTCGAGACGTGCCTGTAGTAATACTCAGCAATATACAATACAAGCTGTAGGGAAGCATTTTGTGCTTCCAGAGTGCCAGTAGCCAGCCAGCAGCTCCTGCCGTGCTGCTGCTATAGAATACACAAACCTCTTGAATTGTGCATTGATGGCTGCTTTTTTTTTTTTTTTTGGTTAGTAGAGGAGTGAGTTTAGTTTTTCTGTTTCCCCTTCTGCTGATCTAGTCTAGACAGCAAAACTAAGAAAAGGATTTCCTTGCTTGGCATGTTTGGGTTTCTGTGGCCAGGGAGAAGTTGTTTTGTATGGGTAGCAGCATGTGGAAGACGTGTCTGTGTCTCTCTGAAGCCTTGCCTGTGCAGAAGCATGTCCTGTCCTCCTCCATGCTCCATGCATCTCTATCAAGGAATCCTTTTGGCCAAATGTTTTGATGCCATTTGATGAATAAATTGGGTAGGGAAATGAGCTGACATGAGTAGGTTAGACACTTAAGAGGTAACAAGGATCTTGTTGTGACAATTTATCTCTTTGCACTTAAGAATCTTTAGAGGATGGTCCTCTGGGAACTTATCCACTGGGATGTGTTCCTTCAGTTACAGGGAGGGACCCTCCAGAGGATAAGGTCATATTCTGATATTCCTTCCTTGCTGCTCACCTGGCCTTATTATTCTTCGTGCTGCTTCACATCCATATTAGTACTCTTTGAGGGGTAGCTCGTACAGAATTGGTGGGACTTCTTATGGGGGCTGAGAAAAGGTGGCAGAACTGTGTCAGGGTTAAGAAACGGATGAGGAGACCTGCCAAATGGGGGTGTTCAGTAAGGGGCAGCTGTGTGGAGGAAGGACTTCGGGTACTACAACAGTGAGTTTGGAAGGAGGTGAGGGTGTGGGGAGGTTTGATGTGATACTCAGAGTAATTCATAGACTAAGGCAGGCAGAAAGGTCTCAGGGTGGATCAGATAATTAATTAATGACTACAGTGATGCATCTTCCTCTCTCAGCCAGCAATACGTGCGTTGTGTGACTTGTAGTGAGCATATCTCCTTCGCCACTCCTCTCACTTATCCCATGGCCAGATATGCTCAGCAGCCCTCAGCTCTCTTGCGAACATCCCGAATATGCCTTCTCAAGACCATGAACCAGAAGCTGGAGCTGCTAATGGCTATTGTCACCCCGTATCATGTTGCCACCTCCTTGGTGACATGTGCTGCCACCCTGCAGTGTCCCCATGTGGTTTGCTATGCATTCCCAGTTTCTGTCTTCTTCTGGGAGGTCTTCGTAGGGGGTTTTAAAGAATGGGTTGCTTTTTTTCCCCTCTGTTGCCCAGGAGGAAGGATCTGGCCCCAGTGCTGGTGAACACCAGGCTGGGGAGGGAAGGCAGTGCAGCAAGGAAGGAGTGACTCATTCTCCAGAAATGAAGCAAATGCACAGAAATATGTCTGCACCTAAACACGGGAAAAAATTACAACTTAAGACACGAAAGCTTCACTTCAGTTGCCCGAGTACCTCCAGAGGAAAGCTCTTTGTTGCCAAATACTATCCCTTCCAAAGCCCCATTATTTTGTTCCCCTCAGTATTTTCCCTTAATGGTTGAATCGTTTAACACCAAGTACAAAGTCGAATCTGGCCGCTCTGGGGCGATTCTGGGTTGCCATGGCAATGAGGCCTGTCTCCAAATTAGGACATTTTTCCTGCTGCCTTTTCTATGTGAGGCTTTCTCTCATCTCTTTTTCTCTTACTCTCCCTTGATGTCTGAAGTGCTGAGCGCTGCCTCCTCTCTCGCACGCTCCCCGAAACAGATCAGACTTTGCCCGTCTGAATTAATTCCTCTTGGCGTGTGTCGGCTCTGTGAGGACCAACTTTCTGCTCCTTAACGAACCCACCGCAGGATCAGGACGAGGAAGGATAGAAGAGGTGTAAAGGTGGTGACGTTAGCGGGTGATGGCAGCATGTGACTGTGGCATGCTTATTCCTTGCTCAGTACACCATTGCCTCATCTCCTTGGGTGCTGCTGGGGCTGTCTGGGTGCTGGGGTGCGAGCTGCTTAGCTTGAAATATATTTTAGGACTAGAAAACCCAGTGGAATAAACCTGGGGTGAACATCAATGTTCTGGGATGCACAAATATGTCGGACAGTCTTGGCTCCCCCAGGTTCTACCCTCCCTGGGGCTGGCACCTGCAGTGAGACCACAGGAGTCATCTGTCTCTTTGGGGCATTGTGCTGCTGGCCTTGTTCCCTGGATATGCTGAGATGTGCTTAGTACTTGCCAGTGCGTTGAAGCAGACAAGTGGGTTTACACCACTTCTGTACATTTTTGGGATTTGATGTGAGTCAGACCCACCTCAGATTATTCTGGCCTCTGACAGGCTCCCAGGGCCCCTGTGGCAGCTGGGATTGGTCTGACACAGGGATGCCCCCAGCCAAACTGTCTTCCCTGGGCTATACCTCCAAACCAAGGGAGTAGGAAGGGAAAGGAGTTGGCACAAGCAGCACTAGAAACTCACAGAAATGATGACATGGCTGTAGTGGGCAGGTCCTGATGGCTGGGAGCAGATCCACTGTCCCACAGGAGTATCATCATGACAGCGTGAGGTGATGCATGGCAGAGCGGTACACTCCAGTGTTTTCTACCGGTCAGGGCAGAAATGAAAAAATGATGTGATGAGGTTTCCTTGCTTATTCATCCCCTGGCCAAATGAGCTTCTGTCCTGTCCTGGTTTGAGCTAAATTCTGTTCAGTTTTTAACCTTGTGGTATATTTTGTGACTTTCATGTATAGCAGAGCACAGAAAATCAGAGGGCAAAATTAATGTTTTGTGAATGTCTAGAGTGAAGAAGAAAGTGTGAATTTTGGTTGAGAATATGATTGGCCTCAAAGCCTGCTCCATCCTGGCCATAGTATGGCATTGCTGTTTTTCATAAAAGATGCTCTGATGCTGGGGGCAGTTGGCTGTGAAGTGAAGAGCGTAGCAGAGTGATGTGCCATGGCTGAAGTCCTTGGGCTCAATCCCAGGTGCTCTGCACCTTTGGCGACTGTGGGATGACAGTAATGTCCTGCTGGACCGATGGGGTGATCAGGCACACTCCTTTACTCCAGGAAGCCAAAAGTGATTCTGTTTAATGATGCAGCATTTAAATAGGATTTAATGACGCAGCATTTAAATAGGAAGAGGTTGGTGTACTTGTAAATTGATTTGACCCATAGTGGTAGTGACTTTGCTGTACTGTCCCAGAAGACTTAAAGTTGTCCAGTAAGTGTTAATTTAGAAACCTGTTTGTAACGATGTATGCACTGGTTTAGATCAAGCTAATTTAGCCCAGTATTCTGCATCCAATAGCAATTAATAGAGGATCAGTTAGTGGTACTTTCTCAGAATATTCTCCAAGCATCCCGTCAGTTATGGCTCGGGACTTTCTAAGTTAATTGGTGTATTTTTGTATTTAGTAGCGCTGGATGGGTTTTTCTTCTATATACTTACCCACATGCAAATTCTTGGCATTTGCGAACCCATGCACATTTTTAGCATCCAGGAGACAAGGAGTTTCACCACTTAACTGCTCATGGGGTGAAGAAGTTCTTCTTTGTTGGAAACTTGCCAGCTGGCACTCTTATTTGATATCCCCTCATTCTTTTAGCAGAAAAAAAGTAGCTAACAGTTATTCCCTCTTTAGCTTCTTTATTCAGCCCCTGATCTTCAGCCCCTGATCTTCTCTCTTACCATATGTCTCCCTAGCTGTCACTTTTCTGCAGAAGAACTGTAATTTATTTAGTTGATTCTCAAGAAGACCTTTCCATCCTCATACCTTTTTTGCCTCTTTTGCATCCCTTTGGGGAAGGAATTCAACAGAGACTCTCCAGTGGAAACCAGAAAGATCTGGAGACCGTAGGATTACTTGCAGTGTCTAACTGAGCTGGCCCTGACACAGATACAACATGCGCTGTGCTGTCCCAAGGGATCGTTTTTAGCTCTGCTCTCTGAGATGTGGGTAAGTTGGGTAGGTGCTCATCGCTGATTGAAGGGCATTTACAAAGACAGTGTAGCCAAACTGTTCATGATAGTGCCAGACAACGTAACAAGAGGTTATGGTAGCTCCTGGGACATCAGGAGAATATTTTTCAGTAAGACCATAGTGCAGTGCTGGAACAATAGCCCAGAGGTCACCCACAGCTGGTTGGAACTAGTGTTGGTGATGGTCTTGTTGCAAGGGGATGCTTCAAGACCTTGTCCTGCTAGGGTTTCTGTGATGCCATGAAGTGCCATTAAGATGCCCCACAAGTGATATATGAGTCTAAGGTGCAGAAATTTTTTAGAATTTCCCTTATGGTACAGAACCTCTTTGTGATTCTGTTGTTTCCCTCCTCCAATTTCAGTTTATGCTGACATTGATCTGTTAGGTTTTTGTCCCTTTGCTGCTTCCCTCTAGCAAGCACGCTGCAAGATTTTGGGCTGGGATGCTGCACAGGCGGGTGTTTAGCACTTTCTGACCCAGGAGTGGATCCTGCAATTCTGGGAAGCCACGATGCGCTGAATCGTTGCTGCAGAAGTGCCCTGATGTTGCCATCAGCCTCTTGTCTGTGGTAACATCAGTGCTACCTGCCCAGCTGCATGGCAATGCCCGAACAGGCCCCCACGAGCAGAGAGCAAGGTGTTGGGGCATGGCTTGGAGCGAGCTTGGTTTGCTGAGCAGAGCAGCAGAGTGGTCACAGCATAGGGGGAGGAAGCAGAGGTCCAGTAGAAACAACTGACCCCTGAATCGTTGCATGCCTGGAAGAGGGGAAAAGCCAATTAAAACAACAATTAGAAAGAGCAGAGCAGAGCTCCTAAGGCTTCTGTAATTGCAACAGTTGTATCTGAACCTTCCTCAGGTGGTGAAAAGGTTTTGGAGGTGCTAGCTGGAAAGGTGACTAAAAACTTAGATGTGCTGACATTTGGAGAAGGGACGCTTACCAGACAATAATTCTCCTTCCTGAACTGCAGTACTTTCTTCTTCTAGTTGTTCCTGAGATATCTGGAAACTTGTCTTTCTTGTAATGCTGCTATTTCAGGTGCTTGCTCTGTCTGGAATGTAGAGATAGCTTCAGCACGTGGAATGTGAGGATTTAAAGGCTGAATTTCTAGTCACCTTATTTTGTGTCTGCCCTGACCTTAACTGTTTCTGGCCCCAGCATCGTAATTGTTGTACTGCTCTCATATCTTCATGCCTTAGAGAATATTAAGACTGAAAATGGAAAAGGAGAAGGTAACTAGACTTAACAAAACAGAGGTTGTGCATACGTATGTTTGGGAGAGGTTACTGTGAAAATAATTTGTTCTGAAAGGGTGTGGGGCTTGTAAAATGGCGGGGATTTCAAAGGCTTTGTTCAGCATTAATAATGCTACATTATACATGTAAATGTCATTATTAAAGGCTTCTGGGTATTTCAGCAAAAATAATTAGAAGGAAAACTTTGGGGCAACTTGTGTAAATCAAACCAAGAGAATGAGCTGGTGGCAAGAATGAATAATTACTCCCTTGCCTCCTACTGCGTCCCTGTATTAATTTCTACTCCATCCTTTCCTCATGTCTAGAACAAACAAATAGCCCCAAAACAAAAAGAGAACAAAAAAAGAGAAAAGAACAAAACAAGAGCACTCAGTGCTCTGAGCATCATCTGGAAAGAGGGAACTGAAGTTCTGTCTTTGAGCAGCTGGGAGAATTGGGGGAGGACTAAGGGGAAAGCAGCATGAAGAAACTTTCAGACATCCCTAGAAGTGCAAGGAATTTAAATTGGTGTTTGTAAAATACAGTGATGAATAAGACAGGTAGGTAAAATTCTTGCATGTTATACCCAAGTACTTGATTTTTTTTGCCAGAGGGGAACATTTTAACCCCCTTGCCTTCCTTGAGAAACAATTCCCTTTAAATTGGTTTGAAAAATGCAAGATGACTCTTTATGTGTGGATTACTGCTACAGGATGACTGCCAAAACAGTCAACTACAGTGAACAAAGTAGGAAATATAATTATTGCTGCAATTTCAGATCACAGAGAAAGAATTGTAGCCGCCTCTAGGAAAAACAGAGACACAGCATTTGAAAGAAACAAAATTTTAATTTTCCCAGCCATGGAGTCCCAGAGGAGAGAGCTCATGGGGATGAGGAGAGCTTTCAAAAAAGATGAAGTTAAGACTGCAATTCAGTGTGCGTGTGCAATATCCACACACTTCTGTGTAACAAAAAACATCCAGGGATGGCACACTTGGGTTCTGTGTGCTGATATAATGTGTGTGTCTCCAGCGCCTCGGCAGATCCTTACGGGCTCCAGTGAGGCTCTCCGCAGGCATGGCAGAAACTGCTCTGCAGTCAGCAGTGGGATCAGAGCCCAAAGCAGCTAAATGCTGCTAACCAAAACCGAGGAGGGAACTAAAGCCTTTGGATGGAGAT
>NW_009714590.1:53861-141066 GCF_000703405.1 Apaloderma vittatum
AAATTAGAGTCCACTTAAGAGTTCCTCTTGCAAAAGCTTATGCTGATCATTTGTCATTTTAACTGCAAACGGCATTTTAAGAGACATATTCTACTTTGTTCTTTCTTCGGGGACAGGCATTTAAAGTATCTGGAGATTACAGAATGTGAATAGCGTATGAATATATGCTCAGCATACTGAGGTATAGGAAATGTTTCTAAACATATAGTAGAGCTGCCTGGAAGGTTTTCCAGTGGAACAATTTTCTGCTGGAAAATGTTGATTCTACAGTATTGAGAAGTCCCCTGGGAACATGTCAGGCCTGTCACAACTGTGGATGGAGATGAAGCAGGTTGGTTGGTCTGCAGAGAGGCTGTACAGTTCTTCCACATCCCTCGTCTGACAGTTGAGTAGATGACAGGCTAAAAAAAAAATAATCTTTTTCTGATATCCCAAAATGGAATTTTTCAAGTATTTCTCTTTTGTAAATTATGTCTATATTTGACTTTTTGCACATGATAATGGGAAAAGTTTTTGCCTTCTGACTACAAACAAAACAGTAATTCTGTTTTCTTGCCAGCTCAGGAAAGGCAGTGCAACGTGTGGGGACTGACCTGCTGGAGAGCAGTGTAGGAGAAAGGGACCTGGGCATTCTAGTGGACAGCAGGATGCCCATGAGCCAGCACTGTGCCCTCGTGGCCAAGAAGGCCAATGGCATCCTGGGGTGTATTAGAAGGGGAGTAGCTGGCAGGTTGAGAGAGGTCCTCCTGCCCCTCTACTCTGCCCTGGTGAGGCCACATCTGGAATATTGTGTCCAGTTCTGGGCCCCTCAGCTCAAGAGGGACAGGGAACTGCTTGAGAGAGTCCAACACAGAGCCACAGAGGATTAAGGGAGTGGAACATCTCCCTTATGAGAAACATCTCCCTTATGAGGAAAGGCTGAAGGAGCTGGGTCTCTTTAGCTTGGAGAAGAGGAGGCTGAAGGGTGACCTCATAAATGTTTATAAATATGTCAAGGGGGAGTGCCAGGAGGATGGAGCTAGGCTTGTCCAATGACAGGACAAGGGGCAATGGGTACACAGGAGGTTCCACAAAAATGTTAGAAAAACCTTCTTCCCTGTGAGGGTGACAGAGCACTGGCACAGGCTGCCCAGGGAGGTTGTGGAGTCTCCTTCTCTGGAGACATTCAAAACTTGTCTGAACGCATTCCTGTGCGATCTGCTGTAGGTGATCCTGCTCTGGCAGGGGGGCTGGACTAGATGATCTTTTGAGGTCCCTTCCAACCCTTAACATTCTGTGATTCTCTGTGATTCTGTGTGCCCCTTCAGACAAAATCTACTGTGGGAATCATAGAAACATCAAGGTTGGAAAGGACCTTAAGATCATCAAGTCAAGCCTACAGCCTTACACCACCGTAACACTAAACCATCTCCTGAAGTGCCACATCCAGCCGTTTCTTAAACACGTCCAAGGACGGTGACTCCACCACCTCCTTCATTAATCCATTCCACTGCTTCACCACCCTTTGAAGAAGGGTGAAGAAGTTTTTCCTAATATCCAATCTAAACTTCCCCTGGTGCAACTTGAACCTGTTCCCTTTTGTCCTGTTGCTATTCAATGGGGAGAAGAGGCCAACACCCGTCTCACTACAGCTGCCTTTCAAGTAGTTGTAGAGAGCAATAAGGTCTCCCCTCAGCCTCCTCTTCTCCAGGTTGAACAGCCCCAGCTCCCTACGCCTCTCTTCATAAGACTTACCCTCTAGTCCCCTAATCATTCTGGTTGTCCTTCTCTGTACCTTCTCCAGCACCTTGATGTCCTTCCTGTACTGTGGAGCTCAGAACTGCACACAGGCCTCGAGGTGTGGCATCACCAGTGCCGAGTACAGGGGCACAATCACTTCCCTGGTCCTGCTGGCCACACTGTTCCTAATACAGGCCAGGATGCCATTGGCCTTCTTGGCCACCTGGGCACACTGCTGGCTCATTTTCGGCCTCTTGTAGCTTAGAACCCCCAGCTCCCTTTCTGTCAGTCAGCTTTGCAGCCACTCCTCCCCAAGCCTGTAACACTGCTGGAGGTTGTTGTGGCCAAGAAGCAGGACCTTGCCCCTCAAGCTGCACTCTGGTGTCTTTTGCATCAACAAAAGCCCAAAACTCATTATTAAAAATCTCTCTTGATCCTGGTAGTCTGCAACTTTCTCAGCCTCACACTGCCATCACCACCCACTGCTCCCCCATCTTGAGGACGTATATAGGTGTAGGGTTATAGCGGTTTGACCCTGGCTGGAGGCCAGGTGCCCACCACAGACACTGTCACTCCCCCTCCTTAACTAGACAGGGAAGAGAAATTATAATGAAAGGCTTACAGGCTGAAATAAGAACAGGGAGATCACTCACCAATTACCATTATGGGCAAAACAGACTCGACTTGACAAAATTAATTTAATTTATTACCAATCAAATCAGACAGGAGCAATGAGAAATAAATCCAGATTTTAAAAAAAGATCTTCCCCCCATCTCACCCATCTTCCCAGGCTTAATTTTATTTCCTATTTCTCCACCTCCTCTCCCTGGGCAGTGCAGAGGCACAGGGAATGGGGGTTGTGGTCAGTTCATTACATGCTGTCTCTGCTGCTCCTTCTTTCTTGGAGGGGGAGCTCTTCACTCTTCCCCTGCTCCATTGTGGGGTCCCTTTCTTGGGAGACAGTTCTTCATGAACGTCTCCAACGTGAATCCTTTCCAAGATGTTCAGTCCTTCAGGCTGCTTCAGTTTGGGTGCCCTGTGGGGTCACAAGTCCTGCCAGCAAACTGGCTCCAGCATAAGCTACAGGTCCTGCCAGGAGCCTCCTTCAATGTGGGCTTCCTTACAGGATCACAGCCTCCTTCAGGTGTCCATCTGCTCCAGAATGGGGTCCTCCATGGGCTGTGGGTGGACATCTACACCACCATCAACCCCCATAGGCTGCAGGGGGACAGCCTGCCTCATCATGGTCTTCATCCCAGCTCAGAAGAATCTCTGCTCTGGTGCTTGGAGCACCTCTTGCCCCTCCTTCACTGACTTTAGTATCTGCAGAGTTGTTTCCCTCACGTACTCTCAATCCTCTCTGCCTGAAATTCCACAGTAACTTTCTCCCTGCTTCTTAAATATTTTAACACAGAGGCATTACCACCATTGCTGATAGGCTCAGCTTTGGCTCGTGGTGGGTCTGTCTTGGAGCTCGCTGGCATTGGCTCTATCAGACCTAGGGGAAGCCTCTAGCAGCTTTTCACAGAAGCCACCCCTGTAGGCCCCTCTGCTACCAAAATCCAGCAATGCGAACCAAATGCAAGGGTATAGGTGGTATGGAGTGAAGAAGAAGAACTGGGTACCCACAGAAAGCTTGGAGGTTGGAGGAGAGTGACAGGAAACCCATGTGTATGATTCTCCTGGTGCTTCTTTCTCTGCAGAGAGTCCTCCCTTTGGTGTGGGACTTCTCTGAGCCATCTCTACCTCCATTGCAGCCCCTTGATGAGGACCCATCTCCTTTCTTTTGAGGGGCAGTGGTAGCCTGTGGAGCTTGTAGGGGAAGAGAAAGGAGATGTGTCAGTGAGGATTTGTAAGTGAAGGATGACACAGACTATGACAGCAATACTGGGGAGACAGAGGCTGTGTTTGCTAGGAGTGGTGAGGGGACATCGAGCAGAAGCTGTCAGAGATCTGGGAAAGGCAGATGGGATGGGGAGGCAGAGAAGCAAGAGATTTCCATTCTGAGGACACACACGTGGTATGTCAGAGAGGGGCTGTGCTCGGTGTTCAGTGCTGATCTCTTGCATAACAACTTATTCTGCTGCATTCAGTGGGAGCCTGTGTGGGTCCAAGATGTCATGTCTCTCTACTTGTGTCTGCAAATATATCTTCAGGAGAATCTAGATAAAAAAAGGGATGTTTTTTGACTTTGCTGCTGTCTGGGACTACTGTGTCTAAACCATACCTATGAAAGAGTTATATTCATTTCATATATAGGTCTGTGTTCTCTCCAAGTCCTGATGAGCAGCATAGTGGGTAGGAGAGGTACTTTGCTTGGGCTCTGTGTGGTGATTGTCCAGGGTGCATGTATGTGCAATTTGATGCTTTGTGTGACCGTGAACAGGTGACCTTTGTGCATCTTCTTGGCCATCCTGCAAAGCAATGTCAGTCCAAACCACATTTCTATGGGTAATATCCAGGGATTATGTGGGTCCAGAAATGACATCTCTGTGAGGGGCATGGCTGATAAAATAACTGAGCCAGACATGCCTCTTAAAGGGAGTCCATTCTCTGCAGCCGTACTTGGGTGACTGAATCTGCTTCCATAAGTTTGTAATGAGGATGGCCAGTCACTCACCAGGAACATCTACTTGTGTTTCTGCATGACCAGAAGCCCTTTGAAGATGGAGTGATCACCAAGCCTTTCCAAGAAAGACTTGGCCATCATGAGAAATATACTCTAAAACAGGCCATGCATGGGCAAATCCCACACATAAGGGTAATGTTGATTTGTAATGTGTGCTTCATTTTGAGCAGCTTTTGACTAGTCATTTCTGAGCTGCCTGAGAAAGCCCTTGCACAAAGCACAGGTTCTGCAGGGCTTGTGGGGACATGCAATTTTAAGAATCTTTGGCAGAAGCCAGCTGTAGCCAGCTGTTGTATTACAGGGTTGCTCCCCTCACTCCTGTGGAGCAGCCTGTGAATGGATGCTGAATGAAGCTGTCTACTTGGCTCTGAGCAACTGCTGGAAAACACATGGCACCAGGAGTAAAACGAGCTAAGAAAACATGCTGAGTAGAAGAGCGGAGCAGACAAAAGGCTTGCCAGAGCTGAGTCTCTCTGGAAATGCAGGTGATGCAAGGGAACACCTGCATGGTAGCTGACCCTAAACCTGCAAGCAAAATGAAAAGCGTTGGATAGCTGGGAGCATAGGTTTTTCTCAGGGGATTTCAGCCATATGATGTTTCCTTTGGAATGAAAATATATAAATTAGGTGGTCCTGCAGTCGGTGCAAGTTCCACCTGTGGTTTTGAACCAGTTTTTTAAAAAAGACAATTAACTTGAGAGGGATTGTGAATGCAGAATGGATGAAGACCCCGTTCGTCAATTCTAGGAGGTTAAACTAGTCCCTGATAAAAGACTGGATGGTGGTAGAAGGGGACAAATTTCAGTGAGGGTGACCAGGGGGAGAACAAAAGCACAAGACTTGCCATGGTAAACCTCAGAGGAGGACTCTAAATTTCCCAGGAGGAGAGATCACTGACTCCAAAGAGAGACTGGGTTTTGTGAGGAATCTGATACACTGCGAAAGGAGAAATCTGCAAAAAACACTGTGGCCATTTTCCCACTTCAAAGTGAGCGTCCACCAAAAATGACACAGGGAACTACTGATGTTGCAGCAAACAGCAATAACCAACACAGTGCTGATATTTGAGAAAAGGGTGTAAGATCTGCAGTGCTGTGCTTTACTTTGCAACTGCATTCCTAATATAGTTAAAGAAGATGCCAACATCATCATTAAAACTGGGCAGCTCTTTGTAGCTGCAAAGGACAGTTTTGCAATAGCAGATGATTTTGTGTCAGCATCAAAGCAAGTGGTATCCTTCTTGAAGTTGCATAGGAGTATGTTATTCTGATGCCAGAAAAAAATACATTAGCCTTGAAAGAAAAAACTAGTGGAAGGAAGCGATAAAATATAGAAATTGTGGATGTATGGGGGTGAGTTGGTCTTCGCAGAAAAGTGGCTGACTTAAAGTATGGCTGAAAGCCCAACAAACTTGAGAAGGAACGATCCATAACACTATCTTTGTAAGGTTCAAAATCAGCTAAGCTGAGGTCTCCTCAAGGTACTATTTGAGCACATTTTCCTGGGGTGAGGGAAGATGCCTGGCTATAGGGTGGAATGGTAGGAGCCAAATCAGCCCATGATTCATGACCCTAGAAAATTCCCTTTTGCTCATAAGTGGAGATCAGAGTAAATCAAAGATTTTATTCCTCTGGAAATAATCAGGTGATGAAGTGAAGTGTGTAAAGCTGGACACACAGGATCTGAAAGTGTAAATAAATGTTTAAAAATAGATCAGTTCTTGCTACTGCGAGGGGAAGAATTCTTATATTGAGGGCATGAATGTTTAGATAGTGGAGATTTTGAGCTGTATTAAAACTCCATAAAGCTATTATCAGATGATCTGAGAAGCTTTGTGAGGAAGCAGTACCAATATAGTGTAAATGGCATATGTACTTTAAAGATTTTTTAATGCAGGTAGATCACAGTATTGCCACTAGTATCACCCACAGACAAGGAAGAAGTACCACAATCTTTGTAAGAAAAACCAGTGCCTTGTTTAGTTTCAGCAGCCCTGGATTTGACAGCACTTCTGTGCAAAAATGTCCAGTGAATAAGAGATGAGAGACTGAAAATTATATGAAGGTAATTTAGGGATTTGAAAGGAGCTTGAGAGGGGGCAAAGAGGTTTTATCCTGAGCTCAGAAGAGCAGTAATATTGAAGAGGCTGTCAAAGCTTTTCACACACATCCAAGAAATGTAGGCCATGTCAAGTGAAAGAGTTAGTGGTACAAGGAAAACTGGCCCCTTGCAGCAAAGTAGGCACTGATCTTTTCTTGCTGTCTGGAAAAAAAAAAAACCCACACCAAAAATAACACAAAAATAAAACAATTCAGTATGTACTTGTCCTAAGCTATTATTCTCAATTCCTCGAGTTAACCTTATTAGAAGACACTTCAGCTAAGTAGGTGATCATGCATACCAAATTTGTTTTTGCAGACACTGTACACCTGACTTAGTAATATCTGACTATAGGCCAGTTTAGTTGGCATGAATTTTAAGTAGTTTGCATGGATTTTGACATGTAACTGCTAGTTTTCTTCATCCATGATTTATCAGGTGGGTCAAAAACCTCATTAAAATAATGAAAAAGCAGAATGAAAAGGATATGGGTTATAGTTTGATCTGTATTAAACTCTTTTAAATCACAGCATGGCATCAACAGAGTGAGAGGTGCCTCCTGTAGACTTTTTGTTCAACAGAAAACTGGAGTCCGGAACTGAGGTCAAAGTCACTTGGGATTTGTACTTATTTATATGAAGGTACAAGTACAGCAAAATGAAAAGCTCAAAGCATTTGGGGCCTGAGAAGCTTCCTTTCTTTGTGAAATGATATTGTGCACATAGACATTGAAGAAGAAAAGTTAGAGGTGGGCCTGGCGACACAGGAAAATACTCTGTTGTTGTAGGAGACTGTCAGGTCAGCTGGACGCATCTGATGGAAGACAGGTGATCTTCTTCATGTTCCCTGAGGGAATGCAACGAATCAGTCATTTTGCTCAGCAAGGTTTCAGATGAGTTACAGCCACAGCAGGTGAGAGAGAGGCAGCCCTGGTCACAACGTTTCTGATAGACTCAACACTGCTTCTCACATGGAGAAGAGATGGTTCATGTGACAGCACAGGTCACCTCAGAGAGTAATGCAGTGTGCTTCTTTGAGTAGGCAGCGGACAGGTTATAAATATGCAAAATTTGGTATTATGTTGATATTTTTTGGTTGCTGTTGTTCTGACACTTGCTTGGTATAGGAAGATGTGAGGCTTTGTGCCCCCGATGATCTCTGACCTAATTCCATTAGAACTGGTCCCTCTCCCATCCAGGGGCTCACTTTGCTCCTTGCATGTCAGATGAGAGCTGCCGTTTTTGACAGGACATAAAGCAGCCCTGTATCACTGGCTGTGGGAGGTTTTCAACACACTGGGAAAATTTCTGGCCTATCCTCATAACAAAATATCCTTTTCTATAATCATGCCAGAGACCAGGGTCACTGGTAAAGAGTCTCGATTTCTCTTTCGCTCTAGATATGGTTCTTCCCTCAAGACCCATGGTGGAGGATCATAAGAAGCTTTTGCCTTTTGCTCCCTGTCAGTCAGGTCTTGACTGTCATTTGCTTCTCTGGTGCTGTCCTTCTGAAATTTAGACCTTAATTTTCCTGTCCTGTTCCTTGGACAGAGGGTCTAAGCACTACAGCTCAAACTCCCCTTGATGACCAGGGCTGTTCTGGACTGACCTGTCAAGCTGCTGGGCAGACCTGTGGCCTCCCAGCCAGTGGAGATGAGTTGCTGTTGCTCATAGGCTGTATCTTTTTGAGATGTTACAAAGCCAGCCCCACGTGCATTGTAGTGTGCATTTCCCAAGTGGTCAGCAGATGCAGGGAGGAAATAACAGGGATCTTATCTACATGCATTGTCTGACTTCTCCCTCCATTTTATGGAGCCCTTGGCATGAGGTTTTTTAGTATTAGCTGTGGGATGGGAAGCAAAAAAAAAAAAAAACCCACCAAAATTGGAGGAGAAGATTAAGGGGAGCCTTTTCTACATTCTAACAGTTAATTAAAATCTTCACTTTTGGAAGCTAATGTTCCAGACAGACAAAGGAAGATAAAAGGACCCATTGAATGAGATTATTTAGTTTGCACCTTAACATATTATCAGGTGAAATTTTACTTGTGCAGTTTCAAGTTAAGGAATTTTAACTGTAGTTTTTTCTACTTTTGGCTATGAAAGGGGGAGGAGGGAAGTATGCTATTACTATTTTTCTTCAAAGGATACTGTTACACACTATGAACTAGTGAGGAGCCAGGGGTCCTACTTTTCCTATGGACCGCACCCTTTAATCATCCAAGACATACAAGAAGGTCTGGGGGCTCGTAGTGTGGAGGTGGGTGCCGGGGAGGAGCAGAGAGATGTTTCAGCCGCAGAGGGGCCTGAAGGCACAGATTCGCAGAGCGCTGTTTCCATGGCAGTGCTATGGAAACCAGGTTCTGCCGCTCACTGCTGCTCAGGGTGGAATTTCAATGTTCCGCGCAGCCCTGGTACCCAAGAAACAGCAAACCCGCAAACAAAACCACACCGGGCCTGTAGATGCCTCATCAGAGCACAATTTCTCATTCCGGCTGTGCGCCCTGCCTGCCTCCCTGGGGGTGGGAAGGACGAGCAAGCCCAAATCAGCTAAAATTAGAGCTTATTACACATCTGTGTCCCCACCTCCATTTGCACTCCTCAGAATAGTTTTGGATGTTCTAATAAGTTTGATCAGCTTTAGGATCTTTGATCTGCTGTTACATGTGGACTGCTGAATGGAGCTTGGAAGCTGAGTGGCTGTATTGCAAAGAGTGGGGATGTAGAGGGCTAAGGAAGACCTAAAGCAAGAAGTTCTCTTCTGCTCTTGGCTCTTCTATGTGACCTCTGAATCACTTGGGTTCCCCGTGCATCTATTTCTCCATCTGTAGAAAACAGATGATAATGATACCTCCCCATAGGCTGGGCAAATTTGACTTCTCTGGTGAGTGCAAGCAAGTACTTGGAGGATTTGGGCTGCTGTGAAACTTATTTAGGTAATGTTTGGAAAGTAGTCTGAGATCCTCTGATGATCGCGGTTAGAAACCTGCCAAACTTTGCCAGTCTTCCAGATCAACAGCTGTAAAATTTGTGCTTAAAGATTATACAGGCCTTACCTCATGTTCCCTCTCATCTGTATTTCTCCTGCAAGATGGAGCACTCTGATGCTGTAACACACAGAGACTGGAACACAGTCATTTTAGGAGAAAACTGTGAGCATTAGGCCTAAAGTACCAAAGCCATCCTTTGCATAGGAAAGAAAAGGGAGATAGCATAAAGGTCGATCTTTGATTCCACTATCTTTCAGTGCTCGTTGACGTTATCCAGCGTAGCCTGAAACCCAGAGATCAGATTAGTGTACATAAAATGTGCCAGTGATTTGACTGGGGTACTAGTGAATATGTTTTTATGCCAGTTACCATGTCCAAAGATCCTTTGGTTGGGAGCAGGCAAAGTTAGAAAAAGCCATAGGAGGCAACCTTCTATCCTCTCTCATCCCACTTCTGTGCCAGTTATTTGACTGGGGTGCTGGTGAATATGTTTTTATGCCAGTTACCATGTCCAAACATCCTTTGGTTGGGGGCAGGCAAAGTCAGAAGAGGCCATAGGAGGCAACCTTCTATCCTCTCTCATCCCACTTCTGTACCAGCAGTGCTAGTTTTGGGCTTTGCATCTCCTGGATGGCACCTCCTAGGGGAAGGTGAGCTCTGAAATTGGGTCCTGCGAGAACATCCCTTGGGCATCCCATCACCCTCTCCGAGCTCTCCCTTCAGTCACCCTTGCGAGTATGGCACACTGCATCATGTCGATGAGGACAGTCCACTCCCTACAGTGCGACACTGGTTTCTGAGCGTGTGCCCTATTGAGTGGAAAAGCATGGAGCTGCCTGTGACAATGTGGATGTGCAAAGTCGCAGCCGTGCAGTTTACAATGGTGCATGGAGGTGGAGAGCAAATAGAGAGGAAAGCGCAGGTGCCAGAGGTCCCACGTGCAGGTCCTCTCTTCTGCTGGTCACCTTGGGGATTGCTCTGCATCCAGCTGTGTTCCCTTAGCACTCAGAGAGAGCCAGGCAGGGGGAGGGGGACATAGCACCTCACAGCCTTTGAAGGCTGCTGTCAGGATGACGGTAATAATAAGCGATAACTTGCTGCAAGAGCTGTCAGCCTTACAAATACCAATCCTATGCCAGTAACAACAGGATGGTCCTTAGTCATATGTTGAGGGGAGGGTCTTGGAGAATCCTTGGGGAGCCCTGGCTGTATTGTCAGAGCAGCACCCCCTCACGTGCCAGGGATGCTGGCAAAGCTGAGGCTATCTCTTATCCCAAAAGCAGCATTCCCTTGGGAATCAGCTGCCCCTCTCCCCCTGCAGAGGAATTGCCTTCTGCTTAATAAATGTCTGCTTGTAATATTCTGAAACAAGGAAGCTAATCAAAGGCCCCGTTCTGTGGAACAGGGATGCTAAGTGACAAAATTAATTTCAGTAATCAAGCAGCTTAATTTGGACATTTTTTTCCCCCTTCTCTCTGTTGCTGATGGAAATTGAGGCAAATCTCGCTCAGGAGAGACACTCTTTCCCTGCCTGGTAGCACCACTCTCCAGTACTAAAAATGTACTGTGTAGGGACAGGAGGATGGGGAAGAAAGAAGAGCAGGAAGGGGTCTCAAGGCACAGTATCAGAGAAGGTGTGTGCACTGCTATGACTGATGTTTCTCAAGCGTCTTTCCTCTGGAAAGCTCCCAAAGTGTTTTATAGATTGCATTGCAAAGGCTCCAGTCAGCACTGAAATGCAGTCATCTCAGCTGGATTGCAGCAAGTCTTTGAAAGGACATGGAAATTTGACTGGTTAAGAGGGCAGGCAAGTGGGAGTCTATGACACCACCAAAGGGAAATCGTTAGGTGAGAGCTTGTGTGATGGGGTGGGACTTATCTGAAATACACCTGTGGCTGAAAGGTCTCACTCCTGCAATCGAGAATTAATTAGCCTTCATCCTTCAGCAGTGTGGAGAACTGAGGGCTCCTTAGCTCAGCCCGGGGCCAATACCACCAGCACAGCCTCTGGCAGTGCTGGGACCCGTCTCTCTTCCGTTTGCTCAGCCATGGCTGTTGCTGCCTCACTTGCCCCAGATCCATTTGTGGGGCTTTGCCAGACGTGATATCACTGAGCTTTGGTGCTTCAGCGAGGAAGTTTGTCGATGAGCACCTACAGGGACCTCAGCCCATCTTGTCCGTTCCTTGGTGGCGGTGGATGGTGGAAGCAGCTGGTAAGAGGGTTGGGAAAAAAAATATAAAAATAGAAAATGTGATTTATGATGAGGCAGGAAGACCCTCCCTCCTGTCTCGTGAGGAAGCCTTTCTTTAGTTGCAGTTTAGACAGGGGAACAGATTTCCAAGGGATATAGCGAAGCTTAGGACTAGGTAAAGCCCTGGGGAGAGTGTTGTGCTCGCCTAAGGGTGAGGTGTATGTGTAGGCGGGCTGGAGAGGACAGTCTAATAATAGCAATTTACTCATTCAAATGCCTGTGATCTGAGGAAGCCTGGACAGACACCCAGTGGTGTGTGACAGAGCCCTCAGGAGCGAACGGAGTGGGTTTAAGGGAATGACGTCCTTGCCCGAGGCAGTGAGGATTCAGGTTTTGGCAGCTTTCCATGCTGGCCTTTCCAATCCCCCTGCCGCTGTCAGTGTGCTCCTCCAGTGATGGCACCTCTCTCACGCGTCCCCTTCTCCCTTTCACTCCCCATGGGCGGCATCTTTAACGTGACTGCACCCCCTGCCATCTTCCAGCAATCGATTTTTCAGAGACAATCCATGACATTCCCGACCCCCCTCCTTTCCCTCTCCTCCTTCCCCTCTCACTCTCTCCCTCCCGCTGACTTGTTATTATGTACTGCAGCTGCCCGGAGGATTTTAAATAGACCCATAATCGCACAGCAGCTCCTCTTGGAAGTTTAAATATAACCTCCTTGTTAATCTCGCGTGTGGCAGCAGCACAGCACCTGGGGAAGGGAGGAATAGGCAAGCACTAACCCATGGCTTTACATCAGGGCTGGGAGGGTTTGGGATTTACTTTTTTAGTGAAATTATCAGGAAACTGCCTTGTTTCTTTTAACCAGAGTAGGTCTGAGGCTGGTTCAAGGTGCCAAACTGATGATTTTTGCAGCACAAAATTATTTTCTTAGTTGTCATCCCAGGTACAGCATGAGGGAAGGCTGCCCCACAATTGCCCTCTCATTTCCCCTGGTTTGGGACAGTTTTTTACCCCTGCTCCAGGAAAGCCCCCTTGGGCATCTCGGACCTCCTCCACTCTTTGCCTTCATGCAGCAGGGCAGCAGTTGTGCATGTTGAGCTGAAGGAGATGTTTCAGAGAGATCCAGCAGGTTACTTCCCAAATTATTTTGTAGTAACAGGCTGATTTCAGTCTCTCTTCTAGTTCTCCAGATAACTAATTTACCCCTCAGACTGGTCTGTGGTTTGATGAACATCACAGTTTGGTAATGCTACAGAAGAGATCACAATTAATAATGGATTTTCCCAAAGGACCTGTTCTAAAAGGGCAAATCTAGTGCTCACTAGCCCATTAAATGTGGTGAGACACTTTCAAACAGTAACCATTGCCCGTTGCTTTAGGCTAATAGGATCCCTATTCCTCCTGCATCCTGAATGCAGCCATCTTCTCATACAGAGTGATGAGGGATGTGCATGAGGAATCATGTCCTAACTAGTTCTTGTGCTGTTGTTGAAGGGAGAATCTAGCTGCCTGTTCAGAGATGTGACTTCAGTCTGCTGAGCTGGTACATACTGGGAAGTTTGGTACACACCAACACCAGGAGGGTTGTTTCTCTAATTTAATTTTCTCCTCTGTAAAACAACAAAAAAAAAAGGGACACACACACACACGAAATTGTAATTTAATTTTTTTTCAAGTAGTGCTATAGAAAACCTAAGTAATATTATCTGAGTACCCAGAACAAAAAAACCCCCACTATTAATGCTAAATTATCCATCCATTTTAATAATCCAGCCATAGTAATTGCTAGAGCTAGGGGACTAATTCACAACACATAATTTATTCAGTGAATTTAGCTTCTTTTTCTGCTCATGGAATATCAATTGTGCAGATCATAATTTCCTCAAATTTATTTGAATTTACTCAGTGAACTTCTTGGAAAATATTTACTCTATGGATTGATACAGGCTGCATTACTTAATTATGGTTGGTCAGAGAGATCTATTTGGTATTGTTTCTATTCCCTTGTTGAATGAGCACACAAGCACTTCTGGCTTGAATGCTTGCATATGAACATGGAAGATGTACGCTTCTGAGAGTTTTTGCACATTTCCATACATGAATATGCAGATAAAACTCCTATACAGGAACATTGACAGCAAACAAACACAGACAAGCCAGGTCTAAGCAATTTTGCATAAAAAATGTGAATGAATATTTTTAAAGGGCCTGAGTTACCAGACCAAGAGTAATGTTACAGTGAGGTAACCTGATCCTCAGTAAATGGCATCTTGAATGGCAATAATGGTGTGCTGAATCAGAACCTAATAATTTACCTCTTTGCCTCTTTCTGCCTCTCAGTACAGTGATTTCTTGTAGTAATATATTCCCCAGTTTGGTTGTATATTGTACAAAGATTGTTTCTTTGTTTTTTGTTTTTTTTTTCAAACTGACTGCATTCATGTGACACTTTCTGTAAATATGCTTGTGTCCTGCAATGGGTAATTCTTGTCTGAATGGGAGACATGATTGTCTTGCTTCGATTAGCTGCCCATTCTAGCCTGTCTCTCTCACTCCCTCCTCCCACATCAGAAATGAGATGAAGTGTAGTGTGGCTAATCTGAAACGTTCTAAACCACGGAATTGTAAATGTTTCCAAATGTCTGGCTCTAGTTTATAGTAGGAGTGTGAGGGATCATGTTTGTGGGAGTAGCATGAGACAGAATGGAATAGGGAACAAGCCTGAAGAACTGGACAGTCTTGAGGACTACAGTATAGAAAGAAAGTGAAATGCACTGGTGTGAAGTCCAGGGACATGCAGATACACAGGTCAGCAATGCCTGGTTTGGAGTCATGTGGTAGGACCTATGGTAGAGCTGAAGGACTTGAGCTGCAGAAATTGTTAAAAGAATGCAGCACTAACATATTTCTATTTTTTATAGCTGGTCTGGGTGACTTCACATAGTCTGCTGGCCTGTATAGGAAGATTCTCTGTTACTCCTAGTAAATGATCCTAAAAACAATGGGATTATCAGTTAGAAGCAAATGAAAAAGAGAAAAAGTGGGAGTATTATTTACTGATGTGATGACTGAACCCTTCGATATGAGACATCAGCATAAAAGGCAATTATGTTCCTCAGTGCCAGGCAGGATATTCCCTGCCAAGGCAGGGAAGTATCAGTATCATTGTAAAAGGCTCTACGCTAATTTCCTCTGTGTACAATTCTGTGCATAATTCCAGTTATCCCAATTAAAGTAAAATGGAGTTGGAAAAGCATCTGGCTGGTAGAGGGGAAAACACATTTTACAAGAGGAGATTAAGACAGTCTAGCTGTATCTAACCTGGCAAGATGAAGTCTGAGAGCATATAAAAGGCTGCCCTGCATTAAAACAAGAGTAAGAGAGAAATACCCTGGCAGTAGGATAGCTCTTCAAGGTAAAGAGCAACTACATATTGACTGGCCAGGAATAGGCCTCTGCAGAAAGTCCTTGGTACAGCAAGGTTCTGCCCCAGCTTCCAAACTGCTCAGGGAAAACAAGAAGCCTAAACCTTCTTCAGTAAGAGCATGATAGCTTCCTGGAAAGACTAATATGGAAAGGCCGTCTAGGAGACCAGGGCTGGGACATCCCTTCCAGACTGCTGTTCCTTAATTACATCAAACCCCATGCAGGCACTCTGTTCTTCAGAATTAAAAGGATCTTAATTCAGTTTAGTTCAATTTTCTTCTAAGGGTTGCTTTAATTTGGAAGAACCGTGTCCATTCAAGGCTAATGTTATTTAATGAATTCATGCTAAACTCACAACTTTAGTTAATTTGGATTAATTTTCCCAATCATTCCTCAGCAGACACCCCTTAAGATACGTAGTAGAAATGGCCAAGAAATTCAGTCCTGCTTGTGATTCAGTTCTAAGCTGGCAAGTGGATTTTCTGACCACAGAAGGCCTGAAGAAATATCTGGCCATGTCTAACATGCCTCTCCCTGGAGAGGTGGTGGGAAGCGTACGAGCTTCCAGACCTGGTGTCTCAGCTGTCCTTTTTGCTTCGCCTCCCTGCTGCAGGGGCTGCATGGAGTTGTCTGAACAGCCTGGGCTTACCCTCATTTGGAAAGAATTTTAGTCCTGTCCCATGGCAAGGTGAGCTTCATAGGATAACCTGTCTGCAAGGGTAGAACTGGCTTTGGTTGCAAGTGGCATTTGACAGTAGATCTAGAGGAGCACCGGCTACTTGGGTGTGTGCTAGGGAAAACAAATATTTTAGTTCCTTGACCTGAGCATTGTCGCCAGCTTCCAGGAAAGCAAACACGTTTCTCCTTAATGCTGTTCTAAGGGGTCTGCAGCTCGCCTGCCTCGGGCGGTGGTGTTTCTGTTAACTGCTGTTAGTCGGCACATCAGCGTTTTCCTGTTTCTGCACCGCACATCACGAGCCGGGTATCTGCGAGTCCTAATCTGCCGGGCTTGGGAAAGCGTGTGCGGGGTCACTGCCAGCAGGCGCGGGGAGGGGAGCGGCGGGGGGGTCGTGAGGTGGTAACCACATGCGGGAAGGGACCGTGCTGCTGCCGCGGCTCTGCCCGTTGCCACGGAAACAAAGCTGGATCCTTAATCGGGATGCGCGTGTATGTGGACGTGAACCCACCGTCTGCTGTCCTTTTGGCCTCACCTCCTGCTGCCCCAGTGCCAGCCCGGTCACGGCCACGCTGCGCCCAGCCGGTGGGAGAGGGGCCGATGCGAAAGGTTTGCTGTGGGTCTAAGGTGGGCCTGAAAGAAAACGTTTAAGATGTTACCTGGGACCTGGGGAGGGCAGAACAACTGCTGCTGAGGCCATAGGGGAAGAGGGAGCCTGAGGAGCAGGTAGCAAGAATAAGCCTCCCGGGGCAGCTGTGCTAGGATATACCCCGAGATACTGGGGTGCCCAGATACTGCAAGAAGGGCGTGAGTCTCACGGAGGTCATAGCTGCATGCTTTGTAGGCATTTAGGTAGCAGCCAGCAAGCTAGGTGGTGGTACAATCCTGCCATCACAAGTTTAGCTCAGAGACTGTACTGGAAACACTCCTCAGCTTTAGGGATCCAAGCTAATGCTTCTGCAGGGTGGTCTTGTGTGCCTTGTAGGCTTACTAGGTTGTCCAGGTGAGCTTTGGCATCTCTAACATGGGGCTGTGACACTGCACAATCCGGGAATGGTTTAGAGAGACTTGGAGATGTGAGCATGTGAGGAGGCTGTTGTTGGGAAATTGAAGCAATCATACAATGTGATTAAAACAAGCTTAAGCAGATATGGGTGAGCAAAAATACCTCATCTGTCATGTTTTCTCTGCATTGAGTGCATCAGCTGAGAATAAAAATTTGCTAAATGAAGTTCTTTTCAGTTGTAATCCCTCGCCCTTTCAACACCTGGAGGGAAGCACTTCAGGAAAAACCTAGAAGCTGTAGCAAAAACTCTGGGTATGTCAAGAGACAGTGATCTCCCTTTTGATTCCATAAAGACTGCAAGATGCTGTTAAACTCTGAGGAGGTGGTTTGGTTCAAGCTGTAGGAAGGAAGGTGGTGCCCACTTACTGTCCTGAAAGATCTCTTTGCTGAGACTCACCAGGAATGGGACCACTTTGTATCTACTGTCCATGTCCTAGCAGCAGGGATTATGACCAGCCTGCTTAAAGTCCTTCTGCCACTTCCATCTGAAATGCTGTTAATCTTTAGTTCAGACTGTAAACTGCTGGGCAGCAGTGCTGTGCACTGTTAAAAAGTTGCTCTTGGTATGCCCAGAGGACTGAGAGCTCTCTTCATTGGAGTCCAAGACGCGCAATTGACCTCGTGTAAGGAAGTAAACTGCCCTGTTTAGAGGAGCCCTGAGAAGGGCTGAGTCCAAGCCCAGGAGGGCTTGTATGGTTAATCTCTGCTGAAACAGATGTACAGGTCCTTATGGAATGAAGTGAAAATCTTCTGGGGACTCAACAATTTGCTTGTTGCATAGTGATTAAAGGGGAGAATTATCAATGGGTTATGCAGGTGCCCCACAGCAGAAAGCTGAAGGGAAACTCATAGCTCTCAGCAAGTTTCTTGTATAAAAGGGGATTTAGGATCCTGAACCATTTATGTATGGGTGTAGCATATACATTTTAACGCATACAAATATGTAAAAATGTCCTAGAATGACATTATAAAGACAGATTTCATGGGAAGGAAGGTCAATGAGGAATAGTGGTAGAGGTCATGTTTTCCCACTGATGAATAGAGAGGTTGTGTCCATAGCTTATTGGTCAACGCCCAAGGAAGCTGATCACATTCTCACTTCCACATAGAGAGTATGGTGTGACTCTGAAGTTAGTGGGATTAGTCTGATGAGTGAAAGGAGAAGGACATACTACCAGCACTTAAAAATTACTAGGTAGCATAATAAGAGCAACTGGACACCAAATGAGCTGTAGAGCACACATTGATATCTCCCATGCAGGATGCTTCATTCACTAAGCATGTCCACTATGCAAGGCTGCATGCTTTGAAGAGCACTAATGCTAAGATGATGAACATACACAGTTCTTAAACTCCATTTTTTTTTCTACTCTTAGCACAGAGGAGAAGAGAACATCCTACGAGATAAAGGGTGCACAGTGACTGCTGCAGGCTCCTACGCAGTGCAGACGGATGCGTAGTGTAGGAATGTACACATCCTGCATCCATTGAGATAATAAAAAGGTCGAGCTTCTTGCAGGAGAAGGAAAGATTTTTGAGCTCAGTCGTTTTTCATGAAAAGGAGAAAAGGCAGTTCTTCCTGAAGCTAGATGACCAGAGCGAAGAATTTGCCTCATCTTCCAGAACTGTGTAGCTGCATCCTGAAACAAACATTTCTGTGGCTATTTACTTCCCACAAGAATTGCTTCTTCTGACCTGCCTAAAAGAAAGATAATTGTGTTTGGTTTTGGGGTTTTTTTGTTTGTTTGAGTTTTTTTGTTTGTTTTTTTAACCCAAATCATCATGGTGTCTATTAATTAGATGACTACTTGCCTCCATGAAAGATGAGTCCTGAAGGACTGTACTTTGTCAGGAAGAATAAAGTCTGTTAAAACCATGTCTCAAATACTCTCACCCACAATTGGAAGGCATGCAAACTCTCTTCCTCTGGTCTGTGGCCAAGGCTGTGTAGTGAAGCAGCCCATGTAATCCTTAGCTTGTCTCTGAGAGCGCTAACCAGAGGCTTAATTAGCTCTGAACGCGTGTGTGGTGACGTAGACGCTAATCTTCAGTAAGGCTGGACTGCACCATCGTCTCAGTGCACAGGGATCATTGTCAGATGTTAATCTACTTCAGGTGCTGACAGCTTGAACTGGAGTGGAACTGGCACATTGGAGATGAGGCAAGTTGCCTATCTTGTGCCATCCTGCATGTAGGTATAGATGTGTGTGCATATATATATATATAGACACTTGCATGCACTGAAGAACCTGGAGGCAGCTGTGTAGAGGAAGACAAGAAATAATGAAACAAAGTGGTACAAAGTGGAAGGGAAAGACAAAGCATCACAGCCTATGCCTCTTCCCTTGCAGGAGATGCAGTCCTGGACATGACATTTTCTTTCCCCTTTCATATCATTATTTGTTCATCCGTTGTCATGGGCCCTGGCCAGGCAATGTTTGGACTGAATAGCTCATTTCTCCTCAGCTTGCTGTAGCTCCTGCTGATGCTTCCATCTACTTCTCACTCCCCCGTTGTGCTGGAGTGTGTGGTTAAGAAAGAGGACAGACAACAGGAGATACAGGAAAACAAGATACATTGGCTTTGCCTTTGAGTCAGTCGAAGAGCTATTTCTATACCTTACATGCCTCATCCTGGTTTTTATTCTCTCAGATGCTTTTGTTACTCATTATTAACGGCCAGAGAGGCAAATTCTTTTGCTGCTCCATCAATCCCTTTCTTTGCTGTGCTGATCCACAACAGAAATCTCAGTGCCTCATGTGCGTGTGATCTTGAAAAAGATATGGCAGTTCAGTCCCAGCCTTGGCTTTTGTTTAAAAAAGTACAAAGCCTAATATAGATAAAAAAATTGAATTCAAGTATAAAAAGAGCATCTTATTTATTATGCTGCTGCTTTTAAGTTATGTCAAGGGCATATTGCATATATAGATGGCACCTTCTATTAATGTGCAGGTAAGTGTAGAAAAATAGTGAATTCAATTATGTGTGCTCTGGCACAAAGTTAAGCTGACTAGAAATAGGCTCGTTGACTTTCATTGCCCAAGCAAAAAGAAATACAGAACTGAGACTCAGAGCACCCTTATTGCAAATTCAGATGGACTAATTCCCTTTCCCAAATCCTCTTCATCAAACCCTGAGGAGTGTAAACGTTCATGTGCTTAGATCATGGAGGTGGAAATAATGGTCCTTACAGCACCAATCACTCTAGCAGCCATGAATGTGAATTATTTCTGGAATTATGGGGAGATTGCAAGCTCTAGATCTGCAAGTCTCCTGTGGTCCAGCCTTTTACCAAGAACAACTTCCAGATCATTGGAGTTCAAAAATGGCTTTTCCTTGAATAGGAAGTTTGACAAAATTTCTGCCCCAGTGTCACAGCAGCAAGAGGTATGGCAAAAGACTGTTAATCATCAGGACGAAGAAAAGGAACAAAAGAGCTATGATCCCAATACAAAATAATAATAAGCAATAATCCAGCAGGTGTGGATTTGGCAAGACCATCCTGCAAATGTTTGGACGGGCATGTGTGCATGCAGGAGACTTCATACATTTGTGTTTTTGTCTGTAAAGCTGTAAGAAACTTCCTGTTGAGTTTCTGAGGCTTAATAGATGGGAGCTCAAGAAGAGTGTTTGAGCAGGGAGACTCTTTCCTTTCTAATACCTGTGTAAATAACTCCATGTGCTTTATTGGTCTCAAAGTCTCCACAGTGGGGAAGAGGAGATCAATAATCATTTAAAACTTTGTGAATCAATTAGATGAGCAAGACAGGCATGACAGTACCTTCCCAACAGAGACACTGCTCACTGGTTGATTAGGAAGGAGAGCCAGGTAGAGAGAAGGTTGGTGCTGCCCTGCTCATCCATCGTGGAGCATAAGAGGTAACTAGCTATGGCCAAAGCCATCTTCAAAGAAGATCAGGCCTTCAAGCATGACACATGAGGCTGCATATTAAAATACTTATTGTGTGTTTCAGCCAAGGACTCTTGCAGCACAGTGATAGAGTTCCTTTCCAAAGCAGAGGATGAATCCAGAGTCCAGGTCCAATGATTCAGAAATCCACCTCTGGTTCTCCTTAGGCTTAGAGGATCCTCAATTAGATCTGAAAGGAGAAAACATGGCAGTGCAGGCCAGGATTTGAACTCGTTCACTCTACTGGACCTGAGCTGGAGTTTCCACAGCGCTAATGCATGGATACCTTAGGCCCAGCTCATGATTTCTGTGCCTCTTGTTGCTTAATGTAGACCTACACATTATGTGCTAATGAGGCAGCTGCTTGCCAGCACCATGTCCAAACGGAAGTGGAGTAGGGTGCTGTTTCTTGATTTTAGGCCTATGTTCTTTTATGCTATTGTAGCAGCGTAAGGAAGGTGGTAAAATCCCTCTTAAAACGCACCACACAGAGCTGCCTTCCCACCTGGTGCACAGCGAGGGTTTGATATTGCTCCTGTTCCAGCCCATGCTGTAAAACACAGACTGGAGTGAGCTGGAGTGAGTCAGGTTTGGGAGAGCTCAGGGCAGGGAGGAGGAGGTGTACTCTCAGCAAGCAGCACCTCCTTTTCAAAGTGATAGGATCTGATTTGGAGCGTGCACTGAAGGGTAGGGTGGATCCTCACTGTCTCAGAAGCTATGAGTGTGAAATGGCTGTTTGCTTACTCCCAGGCTCAGAAGGACAAAAGGTAGGATCACTTCTTTCTGAATTTTGGGGCCATCTCACAGCAGGAAGCCAGCAAGCTAGGCTAAGTGAATAAACCTGGCTGTATTTGTGGGATTGAATCTCCAGGTAAGAGTGGTGCATGAATGCAGGGAAGCAAAGACAACAACACATACGCTCCACATCTTCCTCTCACACCACAGAGCAAAACAGTGCCAAGGAGCATGGAGGCGGTCAGGAACCAGCCCTGGAGAAGGAGTCCTGGGCAGGCAGGATGAGGGGAAATCTTGACTCCTGCCTGCCTCTAGTTACTTGGCATGGACCACCAGGCGGGTGATCCATCCTCCTCCTCCTCTTCCTGAGCATCTCTGCAGTCCCAGCAGGCTGGTGGGGGACAAATCTGATTTTAGGGTGAGGGTAGCAATGCCCAGCCCCATGCTTTGCAGCCCTAACACCGGTGTGCCATGCCACACCCCACACAGTGCTGCTGGGAGCAGTGGGATGCAGGGAGCAATGAGGGGCCCTCCCCTCTGGCTGCCAGTGCCGGCTGTAAGGAGCTTAGGGCCACAGCTGCATTACGTGTGTGTGGTTGCCAGGGAAACTCTGTTGCTGAACTGGGACCGGGCATCAATTATGACCCTCTTAGAGAAGAGGTAGCCAGGTATGGGGCAGTGGGAAATCTGGAGTCTGTGTAATCTAGACAGCTCTCAGCTCTTAGTTTTGTCCCCTTGCTAGAGAGCTTTTCCATTCTGTTTGTCTAATTTTTTTTTAAGAATTATTTATTTTATTTTTTTTCTTTTGAGTAAGAGCAGTGTCTATTTACTGCTGGGCAGAATGGATGAGGCTGAAGCCTTTTACTGCCCTTTTCCTTAAGGAAAGTGGAAGACACAGGCTTTCCTTTCAGCTGCTTTCTCACTTGCACTCCAAAGCAAGTCAGCTTTGATACAAAGGATATGGAAGCTGTATCAATACATTGAAAATGATCTAAACTGGTGAATAAGGCCATCCTCTAAGAAAAGATGAAATCCTGGCACAATATTACCTCAAATTCAATATTTTGCTTCAGCTGTGGTCTGGCCAGCTCAGAGCATGGGCGCAGCCAACTTCACTCTGCCCACAAGAACTGAGTAGACCTTGCCATCATCAGGACTGGAGGTGCCATGTGTTAGGATGCAGAGCAACTAAAAGCCTTGCCCACTGAAGGTTAATGCGTAAAGAAGCAATGCAGAATTTGAGAGAAAGGGGCTATCACTATCACTACTTCATGAGACAGAAGGGGAACAGAGGCCCTCACAGACATACTCTGACCTGTCCACAGCTGGGCCACAGTGAGAGGAGATGTGCTGCTCCTGAGATACTCAGAGGGCATTGGATGCAATGCTGAACTTTGAGGCCTTATCTAAATAGACTCTGTTAACCTTTGGAGGTTCAGCTTATAATAAGGTTAGGCTCATAATAAGAGACCAAAGACGTACTTGATGAAATGGAAGAGCAGTTAATTTAGAAATTATATAAAGAAAGAGCATTTTCACCCTGGATAGCTGATTTGAGAAATTTATTCAATGACATCTTGCCAAATAATGTGATTGGACTTTTTAAAGAGTGCTGGATAGTTTTATGGCTGCTATTGATTAATATGGTTATACCAATGACATCCCATTTTGCTTATAGTCCAAATTCAGTATTTAGTCTGGAGGGTAAGACAGCCGGAAAAGAAGCCTCAGGCAAACACCATGATGTAATTGGAGGGATGAGTAATGTAGCAGTCTTTCCTTTAACTGTTTTGGGCTGACTGTGTCAGGATATTAAGCCATCCTAGTGGACTTGTCTGAACTGAGACAGGGGTCCTAGGCCTGGGCTGTTCAGATTGCCGGCATGGTGTAACATGGCATCTGGCGGGCGGAATCTACCCAGAGTGACCAGTGGGTTTAATCCATCTGTGTAAGTTCATCAAACAAGGAAATACACACATTCAGAGGTGAAAATGGAAGTGCAACAAGCCTGGTGTGAAAATTGTTTATGATGGCAGCTTGCTAACTGCCATTTCCCCTCTGTGGAAAAGTGCTGGCATCCATATGTGACGCTCTGAGAAGCTGGTAAGGCATACCATCATATACTTAGCTCGCTTTGACTAGTGATTGTGTATAAAATTTACAAATGGTGCACACTCTCCTTAGCCAAACAACTTTTAGGGTTTTTCTCTGAATTGTGTATGTCAGACAATGGCCCTGGTGTGTTTAATTCTTTCATCTTTTTTATTAGCTGCATGTGGTATGGAGTGGAACAATCCCAAGATTGAGATGACAAAATCTAGGGTATCTTGTGTTTCCTCTGTTGAAAAATGCTTAGAACAAATTATTTCTGTAGATCCTTAAGTGGAAAGTGGAAATCACTTGGCTGTTTTCAGCCCTTGACTCATCTTTAATCAGAGACTATTTTATTGCAGCTCTCAGGAACTGCTTGGTGTTGGAGCACTTACACTGTTTCCCCTGTGCTAGGGGAACAGATCTGTTTCCACTGCTAGAGAGAGATTAATACCGAAACCAGGATCTGTGTATATGATGATAGTTATGTGTATTGTTAATGTCATTATATATGTGAATCTTGGGACATTTGTTACCATTTACCAGGGCAACAAATTTGAGCTGCACTGGCAATGCTAGACTCCTTATTCTCAGTTGTCACCATGGATTGTGGGTTCCAGAGAAGACCTGGAGAGTCAACAACCGTTCTCCTGATTGCCACAGACATTCATTCTTGGCCACTTTTATGCCGTAGCAGGGACCTGAAGGACAGCAACACGCTCTTCTGTAAGAGAGGGCTTTTACACCCCTCCACTAATTTGTCATGCCTGCCTTTCCATCAGTGGGCACATTGAACTGGGTCCCTCCTTTCCACTCATTCACCAATTTCTGTAATCAGTTCTCTGTAACTGTCATCTCTGAGCTGTGTATCCTTCTGTCAAACTACGCTAGTGTTATGAGAACAAGGGAGGGAACTGGTAAATGATATGGTTATGTAAAACACGTTTCTGCATCTAACGAATTTGAACTTCCCACTGACAGCACATTCCCAGAGTAGCTCGGAGAATTTTCACCAAGAGCAATCCACTCATGAGTGAATCAGAGCACTGGGACGGGACTACAGGAGGTCATCTTCTACATCTGCTGTGCAAGCTGAAATCAGTAATAACCCAGGGAACCTTTTCCAGTAAAAGAGGAAAGTTTTGAAATCCTACTAAATAGTATCATCTAGGCAGAGTCACTTAGAAATGACACAGTCCAACATGCTCCAACCTTACTTTCTGTAGGTTTTGCTTTGAATATATGTATTTTTGGAAATGTGAGCATGTATGTGTGTGAGAGACACTGAGATGCCAATCCCACCATGGGGACATTGTGCTAGGGCTCTGGTGTCACTGTGGTCTCATAATGCCTCCTGCAAGCACTTAAGGAAAGGACTCACACAGGATGATGCCACAAGCAATATTAAAAACAGAGTTTTCTCATACTGAGTCGTTGAAAACTAAATAAAAAAATTAAATGTGGGGAGAAAAAACAGGCAGGCAGAAGATCCTGACTGCAGGCTAGCCTGAGGCAGTGATGCATTTGTGGTAAGAATAAACAGGAGTAAATAAACACTTAAGCAACAAAGATCCTGATTTCCTGTCAGATCTTTTATAACAAACAGGACTCAGAAATATAGAAAATGTAATTATAAGACTTTGAACTGTTGTGGCATTTTCCATCACGAACAATAAACTCCCAGTGAATCAGGTATCCCACCAGGACTGTGACAAATAGGCACACAGTGGTGTCTCAATTTTGAAGAAAAGAAATACATAGGTAGGGAAATTAAGGTCTGTGTTTTCCCAGAAGTTATTTGGTGCTTGCTCACTCCATTTTGGTTCCACAAAATGTGCAGTAGGCAGAGCTGAAGACTAAACAAGAGGCAGCCCTATGTGATTTCTCTGTAGGTCACAGACAAATTTTGTAAATCAAGACTGTACTAAAGACACATAAACAGATTTTCTACTAAATCAGGAAAATGAGACAAGGGCTTTGGAAAGTGATAGTGGCTTGGGTCATTAGGATCTTATAGGATCCCCTTTGCAAACAGGAAGGGAAAGTAAGGGCAGACCCCCAGTTGTTAAATTACAGCTGCACACAAAACTTAATGCAGCAGCAAATGGGGTTAGAAATACTGATGTTCCCAAAAGCCTGATAAGAAGGGACTAGTCCCAGAGCAGCACAAATTGTATTTCTCCTGTACCTGTGCAGATATACTAGCCTACAGCATTTTGCAAAAACTTGGTTTATTTCTCCAGATACTGAGAAATAAACACTTGTTCCTCACACAAGTTCCTTGTGCATAACTTGACACCTGGCCTTTGAGGGATCTGGCACTTGGATTGGAGCTAAAGGAACTTGCCACCAGTAGCAAAAATCTGTTCAGGGCCCAGCAACAGGAAGATGGCATGCAGAAACAGTTTGCATTCAGATAGGCTGCATGCAGGAAATGCAGCATGCTGATCTCACTCCCCAGGTCAGCAATTACACTGTGGCTCAGTGGAAAACTCTCTAGTTCAAGATGACTAGCCCACAGAGCTGCGTTCCTCTGTTCTTGAGTCTGCCCCATGTCGAGAAGCAGTTTCTCACTGGATAGTAAGGTATTGTTTGAAATGCAGCAATTGCTTTTGCTTGCCTCGGGTATCCATAGAGGCTGTTAGGAAAGAACTTGTGAGAAAAGCACCCTGGCGACCTCTCCTGTCACATCTGAAGTAAATGGTTCAATAAATGGCAGTGGTTGCTTTCAACTGGTGCAGCTGCAGGAGGGTTCCTCGGGGAGTCACCTGCACCCTTGCCAAGGGTCTGCATCCTGGGTGGGGGGGTCAGACCTGGCCTTTGTGCAGTATCTGCATGGACCTCCTCTTGAGGGACAGTAGGCCCTCAACTTAGAATTGGTGGCAATAACACTTGGTCACTCTCTAAACCTCGTGCCACCTCCACAAATCTTCTTCCATCCTCCGAGGAACTCACCAGCCAGCCTTCTCCAAGAGGAGGCTTCACGGTGAGTGCTTTTGCACCTTCGCCATGTGCAATCTGTCCTTCTTATCTGAGGGGTTAAAGGTGCAGGAGGGGGAGGCAATACTTGTCCCAGCAGTGGTAAGCTTGGAGCAGATTTTCTGTGGGAAGCCATCTGTCAGCTAGGGAGTGGTGCTGTGTCAATTGATCAGCTCCACCTCCAGCTCCGCTCTGCGAACTTCAGATCCCTGACCTTGTAGGGTGACAGTGGGGGAGTATTAGGATCTCTGGAGGCATGGAGATCCTGTAACGGAGCCTCTACTCTTTCAGACTGGGTGAGGGACACCCTGCAGTGTCTTGCTGTCTCTTGCAGCAGTTAGCTATGGGGAGCCTCAGCTTGCAGGTGAAATGGCTGCAGGAGAAAGACAAATCTTTCCTGTTATCAAGACACTGTATTTCACATGGGTGATGTGCAATGTAAGGGATTTCTGCTTTGAACTCAACCTATCCCAATCTTAAATCTGCCTCCAAGTGGTAATGTTCAACTGTGTTTTGTCTGTTCAAGCTGAAAAAAGGGAGGGGGAGATTGTGAAATTTCCTCAGGAGAAAAATAGGAGCTTGTAATATTCTATAAAAACCTTTAATGTCCAGACAGGTAAACCACTCCTTTTTGGTTTTAGACTGTAATAAAGCAGTAATGATTCTGTGGTGTATACATGTGTAAAACTGATAAAATCCACTAGATCTACGTCTAATTTAAAAGCTGTAACACTAGAGTGAGGTCAAATCCCTGCTCTGTCTGATAGCCCTGTGGTTCTTTGGCAGTTCAGCTTCTCTTTCCCCCAGTTTTACCATCAGGTGTGTTCAAAAGTAAGGAGAGGAAGGAAATTGTAGCTTTCAGGTATTTTTCTTAGTTTTCTTTTTATCCCGCAAAAGATACTGACCGAGATTCCCATACAGCTATATCAGCAATTCTTCTGATTTATTATGAGAGGCTTCTTTCTTCACTTCTTTCTTCTACACTATCGTACTGGGTTCAGCTAGGATAGATAACTGTCTGTCCTTCCTCCCTCTCCCCTTTTTTTGCTGCATTGGTTAGGGAACAAAGAACATTTATTTGGCTAGCCCAAGTATTGGGGTGATCAAGCGCCAAGAGACATCTTGGCAAGCCAAAAGCTGGACTGGTTTGCACCTCCTTAATGCTCTCATTTTGAATAGAAGTTGCCTCTTCTTGCTGCTTCTACCATGAAAATGGGAGCAGTTGCTGAACAGCACTTGTTACATGCGCAGTCTAGTGGTCTGTGCTGTTTGACTTAAGGAGGGGTGCTTACATTTCTCAGTGAAGAGGAATTGTTTTGCTTGCAATAAAGCTATCTATTTGGTATATCGATTTTTGATGTTTTGATACACTCTTCTTAGTGAGGACCTGTGTATTTTCTCCCTGAGTCTTTGGGGCTAAATTCCCTTCAACAGCTGGACTGTATACTCACGTGGAATGAACTGTCAGTGGGCATTTTAGCTGAAGCATCTGACCCTGTTTAAAATTGTGGGGAGGGCAGTACCTCCCACACCTTGCTGTTACGCCTACTAACTCCTGCATGCATGTGTGTATATACAGCCTTGAAATACCAGTGGATTTACTGTCTCCCATCCCCTGTTTGTCAATGAGGAAAGCACACGGTATTTTTTCAGACTTGACTTCAAGACATTATGTGTCAAACATTCACGTAACTCAATAGCCAGATTGTTCAGATCTTAGATTCTGTGCTAGAAACTATGGAAATTTGCAGACAATTCAGAGGTTCTTATATATAAGAAAACAGATTTTCTTATACATAGAAAACTTCTATTGAATTTAATATAAAAATGAATGCTTGTCATCAGTGTACCCATCTTGCCTTTTCATATTATGGTGAAGCTGAGTCTTTCCACCCTAACATTCAGTTTGCTACAAGTGACTTTCAAAGGCACAGTGCAATGAAAGATGTTGGAGATGCTTGTTCAGACTTTCTTCAAACTCTGACAGATGATGTGACAATAGTATAATCTTTCCTCTGGCTTTCCTGATTTTCTCCATAAGCTTCAAAGATAAAAATTATCTTTTTAGTGGAAGAGTAAGTTGTACTCTTGAACACAATTCTAGGAGAAGTGGGTGAATTCCAGTGATAGAAAGCATGAGCTGTTTGCTACAGATTGAGAGGCTCCTGTGCTGCTCCTGTTTTTTTTTGGATTTGTCTCCAATTTGTGGCTGCTTTCTTTTCCTTTTTCTTTTTGTATACATTTATTTTTCCAGAAAGCAAAGATCAGCCCTAAGAGTACTTTCACAAGTGGATGGTGAGCTGTGTGGATAAAGTGAACACAGCTTAGTCACCAAACCTCATAGGAGAGATGTGGGAATCTTGGAGCAAGGGCTCTTTCCTACAGGATGTGACCCATAGAAGGGTCTTAGAAGGAAAGAAAAACAAACAGCTTAAGGCTGGGTGCAGGAACAGAGTTTTTTATCTGGAGTTGCTGAGCTATGGCATATTTTGCCAATAGAGAAAATAGCTATGGGTAATCAAAACCATGACTAAAGAAGGGAACGACGGAGAGATGGGTGGACGGACAGATGACTAACTGGCATTAATGTCTTATGACGTTTGCACAATGAATTTCCACAGGTCTAAAACTCCTAACTACCTCCTTTTGGATCTCTGGTTCAACTCTTCTACCTTGTTGAGAGAAGGCAGGGCTGCTATCCTATTCCTAAAAGCGATTATTGGATTTGGAGAACTTTCTTACTGTAACATGAATCTCTGTGCAGAGATCTCATTTAATTCTGCTTTTTTTGTGTGTTTGTTTATTTCTTTTTGATCTAATCCTACTCTATAGTAGTCAGTGGGAGTTTGTAGTCGATTTTAAAAGACAGAAGATCAATCCATAAGAGAGCATATTGGGAAATGCTTTTTCCTTTCTGTCATGAATTTGGCAAAAGCAGGGATTTGGATTTTTACTGGATCTGTCACAAATTGAAAGCCTGGTATCTTGTGAAATCCCAGGATGAAAATGGCTTGCATTATGCCATTGGAGAGCCGAGATCTGTACAGAACTCCCTTGGAGTTTTGGAGAGTGCGGAATGGTACAAGTTCTGAATCTTGCAAAGATGAACTTGCTGTGGTAGAAGGATAAGAAAGCAATACCAAGAGAAATATTGAGCTGACATTTCTCTAAAACATGGTATAAACAAAACCCATGATAGTTTAGAAATATATTTTTCCATTTTAATATGTTTTATGGTGTTCTGAGAGTCTTCATAGTTCTTCTGAGTCTTCACAGTTGTATCACTCTGTGCTACTGCTTGCTTTGAGAGGAGCTTGCAGTTGAGGCTCTCAGAGCTATTTGTGTCTAATGGCTTTGCCTACTCTGGTTGTACTTCAGTTTGGATACTCAAACTAAATTGACTGTCCCAAACTAAACAAAAATCAAAGCTGCTGTGTGTCATGTTTATATTACACACAAGGTTTTGATAACCCATGGATTATTATAGCACTTAATTTTTGCAGCCATGGGATATTTCATGCATACTCTCTTTTTCTGACCTCACTTGTGTACGACTTGTTCCCTGTCTGTTAGAATCATGCCTAACATTCAAAACCTTTAAGTAATTTCATCAACCTGCCTTTAAAAATAAAGTAAGGACAGCTGGTCATAAAAAGGCTTTTACTTACTTCCAACTTGCTTCACTTAAATTTTTAAAAGTTAAAAATCCTTAAGCTCTGGCCAAGATATGAAAAGTAAGATTCTGACTGTGTGCCTCCCCCTTCATGCTCAACGAGTTGACTAGAAATGCTGTTTATTTCCTTTGACCTATTCTTTTTCTCTCTCTTCCTTTCTATGACTTCCTATTCTAGGATGAGTCATCCATGTTCTTCCAGTTTGGCCCATCAATAGAACAGCAAGCCTCTGTCATGCTCAACATCATGGAAGAATATGACTGGTACATCTTCTCCATTGTCACTACTTACTTCCCTGGTTACCAGGACTTTGTGAACAAGATCCGCAGTACCATTGAGCACAGTTTTGTGGGTTGGGAACTGGAGGAAGTCCTCCTGTTGGACATGTCCCTGGATGATGGGGACTCAAAGATCCAGAACCAGCTCAAGAAGCTCCAGAGCCCTGTTATCCTCCTCTACTGCACAAAAGAAGAGGCCACCTACATTTTTGAGGTGGCCAACTCTGTGGGTCTGACAGGCTATGGTTACACGTGGATCGTGCCCAGCCTGGTGGCAGGGGATACAGACACAGTGCCATCCGAGTTCCCCACCGGGCTCATCTCTGTCTCATATGATGAATGGGACTATGGTCTTCCTGCCAGAGTGAGGGATGGAATAGCCATAATCACCACGGCTGCTTCTGATATGCTGTCTGAACACAGCTTCATCCCCGAGCCCAAGAGCAGCTGTTACAACACCCAGGAGAAAAGGATTTACCAGTCCAACATGCTCAACAGGTAAGGGAAGGGGATGAGTTTGCCTTAAAAAAGAGGGATTACAGAGGACCTCTGAGAGAAGAATAATTCTGCTAGGGCATGTGATGCCTTGGGGCAGTGGGTCAGGTTGGCCAGGGGAGGTGTGCTCATGGTAGGACCTGTGTTGCTGTGTGTCATGAGTGCCAGTACTATCACACCCTTAGAAAGTCTCCATACAACACAGGGGGGCAAGCCAGCATGAGGAAAAGGAACAAGGAAAACATAGTGCAAAAATTTGGGTGTGCCCCTTGATTGCATGAAATTTTGCTTTTATAACAGCACTGAACTTCTTGGAGTGTCTGTACAAATGGGTCTGTAACACTCAGGTGGGTTCTTGTTCCAAAGAGTGAGGATTTTTATGTTGAGCTCTAGAAGGCTCGAGGTTCTGCTCCAGGCACCAGCAGTATGTGAATGGATGTCCTTTAGAGGTGATGGTTGTTTAACTCACCTGGAATAGTTTCATGGCACCCATTGTCTGAGGACCATGTGTCCTTCTGCTGTCCGTTAGTCTTGAATTAGATGAGAGAAGGAAGTGCAGAGAGATTTGGAGACCAAGACCTGCAAAAAAAGTTAGAGTCAACAACTCTGCTCAACTCCTGCTTTATACTGGAAGCCTTTAAAACCCTTGGATGTCTTAAGGATCCAGTTTACCTTAAAGAGGAGGACTTGTGCTATCACCATTCTCTTTCACGGCTTGTTGGCTATTGTTTGCTGAGTCGTTGGGGTCCTGTTCTCTCTTGGGCACACTAGGCAGAAATTCTAGGCACCTTCATCAAAATGGCAAGTTTTTCTAGATGGAAAAAAGGCATTTAAAAATAGGGAAACCCTATTTGAATTAAACATTTCCTTCTGATGCAAATTCAGATTTTCTGAAGAAACAGTGCTTAGATGCCTGTTTAAGGTCATAGAGAAAGCCTGTGGTGGAACAAACCTCAAAACAGCACTCTGCTTACAAGATCTTCCTTTTTGCCCCAGTTGGAGTTTTAGTGTGTTGCTAAACAACCTAGATAATTAGACATGGGAAGAGCTGGAGAAGGTAGTATCTGCAATTAGCCAGATGCCCCCTGACCTGCTCAGCTGTCATTCTCCAATGTTTTACATACAAAATCTTTGGACAGGTTGGTGTCTTTGTGATAGGACAAGGGACATCCAGGCAGTAGCCAGCAGGAGAGGTGGCCATGCAGAGCTCAGCATCTTCATTAATTTTTTATGATGAATCATGAAATAGTGTAAATGTGATGAATTGGTTTGTGTCCTGTGACCCCTCACTGTCAACTGTACTAGGTGGATAGAGGGACTGATGGACAAGAAAACAGATTTTGTATTGCCTGAGAGAAAAATCTGTTATTTGACCTGTTATATTATCCGTAATGCTATCTGCTATTTGTTCTTTGTCTCTATGATCCACTAGCATATTACTAGGTCTTACTGCCTTTTTTTCCTCTTCCCCATACTGCTGTCTGCGAGCCCTGGAACCACCAAAGGTGCCCAGCACTTTTTGCAAGTTTCCTTCTCAGCTAGATGTAGGGCTAAGTAGAGTTTTCTGCTGTTCTTTTGAGTCATCCCTGGAATAGTTAAGCAGGGAAAATTTTAATATATACAAAGTTATCAGAAGTAGCATCAAGGCAGGCTGTTGTTCTGCCTGTCCAAATGAAAAGAGATTTTTGCGGGAAGCTGTATTGTGTCTTTACAGCAGTTTTCTAGAAAACAAAGCATTGTCCCCTGCTATGTGATGCAGTGTTCTGCAGAGACCTTCTACTAATTAGTTATGTTGACGCTGTATTACCCTGTGCATAACATCATACCCATATACCTGCACTGCCTCAAGGACCCAGTGAATCTCTCTGCATAGCAGTGCTTTGCATTGTATAGAAGTCGCCAGGTCAGAGACTCTTGAGTCTCTACATGTGACACTACTGTTGTGCAGTGTAGATATGCCCTGAAGCCTGGGCACTCCACATGAGAGCATTCTTGTCACTTTTGAAGATACTAGCTTTTTTCACATTTCATAGCCCAAATCATGCTACTCCTCCCTTGTCTGCTTTGGGTACAGCATTCACAGGAATGACTGCAGATACATGTAGATGTAGTTTGGATACCAACATCAGTCTTGCTGAGAAGCAGAGTCAATTAGTTCATGCCAAGCTTTGCTCTGCCACTGCCTGGATTGCTGCAGGCACCTGAGCTAGCTGAGAAATAATGACGCTGAATTGCAGTTGCTTCTGTGTCCACAGTGCAAATATTCACTTTGCCTTGCACAGCACTGGCCTGTGCCCTGCCACTCTGGGGTTCTGCCTCACCTCAAATATTTGACCCTGTCTGTACTTCCAAGTGAGGTGTTTAAAAATCGTGTCTTCAGTGAGTCAAGTGGTTGCTTTTCTGTTTAAGTGAAATTACCCTTGGGCACCTTTTGATTTCTAAAACCTAGTGGTGTCTGAATTAAGCCATAGCTTTTACAAATCCAAAGGTTCAGTAGAAGTATGATGGCTTCAAGCTCAGCCTCACATCCTGGAGTCTGAGCAGGAGGAAAGGTAGAGGAGATGGAGAAGAAGTTGAATGAAGCAGACATGAGGACAGGAGTTTGTCTCACTGAACCAAAACCCACAAAGACTAACGGCTGTAATCTGTGTCCATACCTTCAAGTCCTGTTGAACTCAATGGAATTTAGTATGTGCTAAGCTTTAAACCTCTCCTGATATACTTTATCTATCTGAGATCTTTAAATCTCTCCTGAAATGCTTTGTCTAGCTGACGGATCACAGATTCTGCAGACCTGACTGCCTCATACCTTCCCTAACTCCTTTCACCTACTAAGATCCCACAGCGCTTGGCCACTGTGCGCAGCAGGCAGCATCAATACCTGCATGCCTGAGACATGGTCTGACTCTCTTTGGACTGGGCTGAAGGTTCTGGAAGACTAATTTTAGTCCTGCCCTGGACCTGGTAATACTATATTCAGCCATCTGCAACTTACAGTTCCCCCTCCGCATGCCTACACAGAATAGAGAAATGTATGTATGTGGGCTTGATGTCTGGGGAGACTGCAAAGCGTATGTGACCTCAGATAATACATCACCATGTAGCTGGTGTTTCAGAAACTCTTGAAGCTAATCTGAACTGGTCCAATTTGCTTCAAATCCATACCTGGGAGGCATTGTGATAAAGGATTTTTCCCATTTTATTCTTTGGAGAGTGACACATCCAACTAAAAAAATGTGTAATTTAGTTCAGCTGGGGCACATTATACACTACGACTATGAATTAGTCATTTCCCAAGATCTGCCTTTGAACTATGACCATTTCTTACTCTTTTTTTCCTTTTTGAAAGTGCAGTAGCTCTGAATGCATCTAAAATCAAATGGTCTTTCTCGATATGGTCTCAGTTGGTGGTTGATCTGGGTGTATAATGGAGTAAGGAGGAAATGAACTGAATGTTGCTCAGATTTGGAAAGAAAGCTCAGTTTCTCCATGCCTTCCCCCTTCTTACGTTGATACTCTTGTTCGCTTTCGCAAGTGCTTGTGCAAACAAAGTTTTGTTTGAAGTATGGCTGTGAGCACAAAAAGAAACAAGACAGACTGTTGTCTAAATGCCATTTCTTACTAGTGTAGGTGTTTGGGCTGCATCTTTTTTTATTAATAATGGTTTCATAGCAACTGTTTCTTGTCTGTCTTGAAACTGACTCTCCTTTGTGTTAGGCTGCAACTGCAGAATCACGACCATTGAACATTGCAGATTTTTCCCTAGAAATGAGACCACTGGTGAGATAACTACACTAACTAGCAAGAAAATGATACTTTAAGAAAGAGTTGTTCTACAAGAATTGCTAGTTTTCTTTCTGAATGATTCTTGAGGAAGTTTTCCTCTAGTGAGGGATTTGTCTCAATTTATGCTGATAATAGGCTTAGGTGATAATTTGCGGTCCAAATATCCCAATGCTATTTTCCAGTTCAATTAGACTCTTTAATTCTTTATTTTATTTGTAATAATTACCTGTTCATTTATCCTTTCATTGTCTGCACAAAGAAATCGAACTGGAATATTTCAGTCTACCAAGTTTATAGTAATCTTGGTGGCTGGTCTTCTGGACATCCAGCAAACCACTGTGTTCTCTGCTTCTTTCTACTGAATGGGAAGATTACAAAGTTTGGGAATGACTTTCTAAGAGAGTTTTCCTCTGGAGACATGCTCAGATGTGGAGTTCTTCCCTCTCAGCCCTTCCAAGGAGAGTTGCTGAACTTCTAGGCATTCTGCAAAGCTCATCTATTCTCTCTTCAGCATGGCTGGTGAGGAGTGAGTGGGCAGAGGTGGATGTGTTTATAGGCAGCCTTCTGCTTATTTCGTTATTTTAATTGATGGGACAGATTTCCTTCAGCTCAGGATTGGTGCTTCTGATTACATTTTAGAAATGGGAAGAAATAACTAAATGACAGGAGCATTCTTGGGAGTGGAATTCAGGGATGAGTCATGGAAAAAGAATATGATTTCTGGCACATATTTGAGGAATAGAAGCTCAGTCTTTTTGTATGGATATTCACAGTCATTTGGCTACATAAGCTGTGCTTTTATTATAGCCTTCTATGAGACCTGGGTTCTTCCTACTGGTTGTCATGGCTGCTTGTGAATGCTGGGCCATAACTACCAGTTTGTTGTTGTAGGGTTACTAATGAGTTCTTCACTGATTGGCTTTAATAGTCCCTCATTTAACACCAGGCTGCACACACCAGATTTCATTTTAATAAAAAGTGCAGTGAAGCATTTGCTTTGGAATGAAAATACAAATGTGGAATTATACTGCCTTTGCAAAGAAATACATTAAGGGGAACAAAGGTAGGTTCAATTCTGCACCTCAGATTCCTCAAATATGAAAACAGCTGGCAAGCTAGCTCGGTGCTTTTTTGGCCATGATACTTCCACTTTGGGGGAAATACTTTCATCTGGAGCTTTCCATGCCAGCCAATTAAGGAATGCAAAAGAGCCCTTGATGAATGGTTGGAAACTATTTTCCCTGGAACACCCAGGGCAAGCTCTCTTCTCACATGGCCACATTCCTCTAGTGGAAACTAGGAATTGCTGGGTCTTAGTCAGCTGAACAGTGAGTCAGTGAGCAGAGACAGTTGCAGTAGGATTGTACAGACCTATTGCTTTCCTGGAGACTCAAGACTATAGGGGCCAAACATATCCCTGGAAAGGTGCAATGCTCCTGCAGGGTGTTGCGCCGTACTGATACTTAGGAGAACACCATGCCCATAGCATCCTGGACCTGTTTTCCCAGGGCAGTGTCAAGGACAGTGCCCAAGCAGCACCTTCCCTCATTTCCTGAGCCTCTCCAAACCACCCTTCCACCCTCTCCTCTCCAGTCATGGTGGCTATTGCCTGCCATGTCAGACATATGGAACATCATATACCATTTGCAGGTACTGCCACGGAGCCACTCTGTCTTGTCTCCCAGCCGAGTGAGCCATACACTTTTACACAATGCATCAAGGGAGTTGAGAGCAGGAACAGAGAAAGGACCATTTGTGTCGTCCTTTCTCCATCCATAGGACCACTGAGTTAACCTCATGCTAAGAGACAGACCCTGGCCAGTACTGAGATCTCTGGTTTTGGCAGGGCCACATCTCAATGCTTGGCAGTTGGCTGGGAAGCCCTGCTCGAGCCTTTAAGCCCATCTGCTGCTCCAGTGGTGGGAGCCGCAGGACTGGGACTTGCTTCTTAACTCCAGCGAGCAGGGGAGAGAAGGTATAAATGACATGTTCCCACAAATGCAGAAATTGCCCTTTTCAGAAGCTTGGAGGGTGAGGGAACATATGTAACTTTTGACCTTTTGGAGCCTTTATGCCCATGTCTTGTTAGCAGCTCGTTATGTCCCGCTGGTTGGTGTGTCCGGCTGCCGTCAGGTTGGTGCTAGTTGGCAGCACATGGCGTGAACGCTGCTGACGGATTAGAGATCCATGCTGCTGAAATCTGCTTGTTCCTGTCACTGGTCCAGCAGCAGCTGGAGGCCAGAGCTGGCCCGCGCCTCCCATCTCTGTCAGGGTCCCTCTGCCTTCCCACATCTCCTGTTGTACATCACCTCGCTCTCTGCTGCTTGCATACCACCATTGTTTTGGGGTTTTTTTCTTCCCTGCCTTGCATCTCCTGTTGCATTTCATTTGTCCTGTGTGTATGGCTCCCTGTTGTGGTTGTTCAGTGCTGGTGAAAGGTGCTGGGTTGTAATCCTGGGGCTACTAGTAAGTCACACTGCATGCCCAGGAGGTGAGCAGTGGGTGAGGGGAGAATTTATCCATGTGCTTCCACATCTCAGGGGCAGTGCTGTCTTCCTCTTGCTCCTTTTTTTCTTCTTTCTTTTCTTTGTTGATGCTGAGGGTATCTTTTCATCCTGCTCTTGACATGAACCTTCCCCATATGGGTGGGCTGCTAAGGGTGCCCAATGCATAAGGGCAGGGTCTGTGCCTGCCTCTCCTCCTTGCTTTGCCCAGCTTTTGAATGGTGCTGCTTGGGTAAATAGGAGTCATGGTTCTGTTGCAAGCGAATGTCTAACATCAGACCAACTCAGCACACCGGTAGGATACTGCAAACACCTGGCTTCTCAGTACATGATAGGGAGGACAGCAAAAATATTCCTCAGTAGGCACCACAGGGTGCCATGGTACTGCAGAGCAGGGCTTTGTCTGATGGGGAGAGGACTCACTTGTTCTGTGTGGACAGCTGGATTTTTCAGCCTCTTGGCAATTAAAATAGGATGGGAGGGTGCAAGTGAAATGATGGGGTTTTGGCAAGGGTTGTCTTTTGATTAGAGGACAGACCCTTTCATAAAGGCTTCCAAAATCCACCAGCTGGGAATGAATTTTGGTATGCACCATTGATTTCCAGATGGGAAAATGTCCATGTTCTGCTTCCAGCCCTCTGAGACATCTCCTGCTCTGCAGCCAAGTCCAATTAGTGCTAATACCGTGGCAACTTCACTTGCTGGTGACAATATGCTTTAACTTGTGCATTCAGGCTTTCTTGGCTTTTCATGAGAAGCAAATCAAAACCCTTCCACTGTGGTGGAGCTGAAGGAAGCAGTGCAAAACCGCAAACCCAGCTCTGGCTGTGGTTTAGCATCAGGTACAGCGGGATCTTCCCCCGATCACAAAATGCTATTGAATTCCTGTGGGTTTTAAAGCACTCCAGGGAATTTGAAAATCTGCTTTAGTAGATCAGAGGAGGAAAGGTGAGAAATAGCCTCTTTCCTTCAGGGACTGGCTTTTAAGGCTGTGGATATTTTCTCACTTGCACACCTGTAAACTGATGCTTAGCCATATGTGGTTTCATCGCTAGAGCCTGTAAGGAACACGTGCACTTTTTTTTCTTTCTGATAGGGACATGTTGGGATTTTTTTTTCCCTCTCCCCACAGACTTAATGTTCTTACTATCTTTCAAGTTTTTAAAAATAGGAACTGCAGCGTTGCTATGGCTCCCTGTGCAACTGTGGAGCAGTTTTCTCTTCTCTTCTCTTTGATGCAATTTGGGTTCACGATGTGGTGTGACAAGGCACCAGCCCAGCTCGCCGCCTAGTGGCTCCCTCCCGGGCGGGCGGGGGGCCCACGACAGCATTCACCGTTGATTGAAATTAGTGAATAAAATGGGAAAACATAAATCAGATGGCCTTTTGTGGCAGAGAGTCGAGCATTAACCTCAGTGCACTTGCAATGAGATTTTTTTGTTATGTTCGGCAGTCTTAATGCCATTCCTAGATGGGATATCCTTTCCCCTTTCTCTCCTCCACCTCTGTCTGATGGAGCTGAGCCGTGTCAAATGGCTGTGGTCTGTTCCCCTCCGGAGGCACCTGCTGTTCCATGGTCTTTGCTATGTGCTTCACCTAAGAAGTCCCTGTGCACGTTTTAAGATAAGCTCATTGTTGAGTGCTTTGCTGAATCGAGGCTTAGAGCACTCCTGACTAGATGCTGCTAATGAAAGTCCTCTCAAAACCATTGCTTTGAGGGTGTACTCAAGTCCTGCATCCAAATTTTGGGAAAATGTGGATATGCGCATCTGTGGGGCAGCTGAATACTTATCTTGAAAGGACCAAACTAAACTGTGGCTTCGGACACCTGTTACCTGTGCAGATTCCAGACCTCCCTCTGCAGCTCGCAGACCTCTCCCTTGGCCTACTTTCAAGCAGCTACAATTTTTGAAGTACATTTTGTTTCAAGTTACAAATTTTATGTTCATTCTCAGTCTAAAGATGAATATTTTGGAAAAATTTTATGGAAAAATGCCTGTTCATCCAATGTTGAGCTATGCAAGTGTGAAATGAATGCATTTGTTCTGCTTTCAAATAATTATCCAGCAGTGGGGTTTCTGTTGGTGTGGACAAATAACTCAAAGGTAGCTTCACTTCAAAACTCGGTTTGCAATGTTAGACAAGGGATTCCTGCTTTGTTAAGATTAGAAAATTTGATTTTGAATTGAATATGAACATTTGAAGGCAGTGTATGCTACCTCAGTGTCATTTTTTTTTGGTACTGTACATTCGCTGTGCACTGTATTTCTTGAAGCATTTGAATGAAAGATAAGCTAGAAATGTGGTATTTAAAATGCTTAAATGTGAGCAAAATTGAAATGGCAGAGACATGTCAGCTTGTCCAGGCCACTGCCTGCTCTATCATTCCTGCAGCATATTCTCTTCTGATTTAAGTAATAAAAATGTCCCTACTCAAGCCTGCAAGCACCTTAATATAAAATGAATATTAAAATCTAAGCACAGTGCCCTTGAAATGATCAATCAGACTGAAGCTGCCGGCCATCTTCTTACAGAGAAATCTCTTTTCCACCCCTGCAGAGAGATTTCTGAGCTTGCTGTATCACACCAAACAGGTCTCCACACCTGTCTTGACTGAGTAAAGATTGTAAAGTGATTAGAGCTCCTTTCTGCAGTAATGCACCATGAGAAATGCTTGAAAAACAGGTTTTGTGAACTTAGGGTTGATCTGTGTTAAGGATCTAGTGAGATGGCAGGTAATCGGATGAAGAGTTCAACCACTGATGGTGTGGCCAGGGTGCAAGAGAGCTGCCACACTGGACTTAAAACACATGGATCTCTGTGGCCTGACAGTGGTTAAAAATGCACAAATGCTGACTCAACACTGACTTTTTTTCTGGGTTTTGAAGCTGTATTAAAACGAGATGGAAATGAGTTTTCAGTGTCTTGCCCAGCGTTCTTGCCTGTATTATTAGTGTCACAAATGAAATAATTTTTCAGCAAGATGGCTACCTCCAGTAGCAGTGTCAGCATCTTACATTTATTTATGACAGGCTGTAGTATCTTTTATCTGCAATTCCAAAGCACTTTACAAAGTAGAAAGGGATGGCTTAATTCACAGCTAAAATTCAGCCATCTCTCGGGTGAAATAGAGCAACTGTTTAACAGCAGATAGTACAAAGCAGAGATGAATACCGCACCTCACTGGAGCTGCATGAGGAATTTCAGCTGGCAGAACGAAATCGCTAGAGGTGGATTTTTGCCAAGACATTGGGGCGGTTTAATAAGTGCAAGAGATTAGTGGCGTTGCCACACATGCTTCTTGTGTGCCCGTATGAAGCAGGCAGCCAGCAGTTCCAGAAATCATTTCAGGAAGAAGGTTGGCAGCTTTTCCAGCGTGCAGACTGAAAGCATATGACATTCAGAGACCTCCTTCATCACAAGACCATGACATGTTTTGGGCAGATGTACATAGATTCTACACTGATTATCTGCTATTTCCCTGGAAACTCAGCCCTGGGCAGAGGGAGATGTGCAACAAGGCTGCTGTGTACCTGTTGCTGGATATAGGCAAGTGATAACCAGAACTAGGTGGAGAGTAAAAGGGTAAAAAGCAATGAAGCTCTGCAGGATGCAGTCACATAGGTAATAGATGCCATAAATAAAAGATGTTTCCCCCAAAAAAGATGTTTCTCATTGCTTTCTTCCCCTTTAAAAGAAGGTGTCACTGGCAGATTAAGCCCCGTAAGTGACATGAGGTACCTCAAACACAGACTGCTGCAAGAAATGCTTTCCATCCTCTTCTCAAAGATGCTGACACTGCCCTTCTGCATCTGAGTGGTGACGTGTGGCATTGTGAGAGCTTAGAAGAGCTGGTACTTAAGCCATGAGAAAATGTTTTCCAGCATCTCCAAGGGACTGTGAAGAATTTGAGGTGCAAAGTATAGATGCCTACAGCCTCTGAATAAATCTGAACATCTAGCAACTGTTCTTCAGTGTGCCTAGTACGTATTCATGTCAAATAGCTTTTCTGAGGTGCTAGGCTTTCCACCGTTTAACTTGCTTTGATCTAGGACATGCAGCAGGACTGATTTTTCAGGGTTCTGCATGTTCTGCTGCCCTCATCTCAGTTTCCTTTTCCTTCTCTTTCCTTGCAGGCATGTAGTTGAGATACTAGGGGAGCTCTACGTGCAGATCTATTTTGGTTTTAATGTAGCTGTGAGAAGGAGGTCTTGCTTTTTGCCAATGTGAAGGCTACTGGTCAGATGAAACAAATACCTTGGAGATGCTGCCAAGCTGCAGTTTCTCTGGTGGCTGTGGAAGAATGGTAGTTCTGGAAAAGGCCCCAGTTTGACTGGCTGGAGTGAGAAGTTTACTTAATTTACTGATTTGTACTTTTTTCTCCAAGCAATTTTTCATGGAAAGCTCAAGTTTGAATTGATGAAAGCACAAGCTTAGCAATGCTGTGAAATTGATTTGCGATAGTTTATTATAGTTCCATGAAATTGCTTAACAAGAAAGTTTGGCAGAGTGAGGGAGCCAGATGAGAAGAGCGTGGCACTCCCAGCAGTGAGTGGCACTGGAAGTACCACGTAAGCCAGTACGTAGGGTATGTAGCCATTTAAGGGTAGGGTTAGCCACAGGGGAGTGGAGAGTTGCTCAAGTGAGACGCATCCACCACCTTCCATAGAGGATGAGGCTGGTTTGCACTATTGCTGGTTGCTTCCCTGTTTGTCACCCACTGCTGCATTCTCACAAAGCCCAGATACGGGATCTTCCCTCTTAGTGCTCAGCTGTGGCAGGTCTGAAACCTTGATCACAGCCATCAGTTGCCGGCATGGAAGCAGGTCCTCCGAGAAGGGCACTGACAGCAACACAGCGAAGGAACAAGGGATTGTGGTGCAGAAGGAGGAGCACTTGGGGAAGTAAAAAGCTGTATTGAGCTTGGTTTCACCACACTCACTGTGAAGGGCACACAGGCTACTGCCAAGCTCGGCACACAGCGGGTTCCCCAAGAGGGGGGGCTGTGGGTGGCACTGACCTTTGTTCCTTTGTGTGCTTCGTGATTTACCTTTTCAGTTGCCACAGGTCAAAGTAACAGCGCTGAAAGCCAGACAGCTGCATGGATGCTGTGACCTTGACTGTGGCCATTCTGCTGAAGCTGGGCAGCAGGGATTCCTACGCCAGTGAATTCTCGCAGCCTTCTGTTGCTGCCTGAGAAGTCAAGCCATATAAATTTGTCATATTCGTGACAGAATCTCATGCTGGAAGTTTTTTAATACTCAGAAAAGAAAGCTGTTTGGTAGCTGTTTGGTCAAGGAGACATATGCTTTTGTGCCTATGGCTATTTACTTAATTGTTATTCCTCCCGGAAGGTGCTGCAGAAGGCCATGAGTCCTCAGCACTCCGGGTGTTGAGGGTGCTCTTAGTAGAGCGGTGTTCTGATGAGGTGCCAAAGAGCTGCTTTAGTACCACCAGGAAACTGTAGAACAAGTTGTTCTGTGGTGGCACATTATTGTGACTGTGAAAGAAACTGAGGGAGGTCTGTTTTACAGGAATGGCCCCCTGGTAACAACTCATACCTCTGCTGATGTAGACCTATGCCATAAGGCTTGTTTTCCTAGTCAGGTCCTTATGTTGCTTGGTTTTGCAAGGTCTGCTGTATATGTCACCACGAAAGATGCTGTTTCTTTATGTTCCTTCTACAGGGCAAAGTACCTACTTTGCTGTTTTGTCTTGTTAGCAGACATGGGAGTGGTGGGCTTGTTCTGGCCAGTGGGTTCAAGAGCAAATTTAGAATATATTATTCTGCAGTATTCAGAATATGTTCTTCTGCAGTACATCTAACTGAGGATGTAAATGGTAGGTAATCAAGTAGAGGAACAGACGATTGAACAAGTACTTAGATGTGTGAACCGAAAATTTTTTTACTTCCTCCTCAACCCACTGATCCTAATGGGTTTCCCACTGTTTGCCTGAGAGAGTGCTGAGAGGGAATTGGAAGTGGGACTCTTGTGAGCTTGCCAGATCAATGGTAGTCTTTGCTAATTGACATTTTCTCCTCTTTCAACATAATTTTGGGGAAGACTTGGAGGAGTACATTGTGGAAGGAGAGAATAGGAGGGTTGCAGGGGAGGTAATAACCCATAGGCAAAGCCCTAAGATTGTGCTGACGTGTCCATGCCTCCATACTCATGGTGATTTGCAAACAGCCAGGGGTGAACCCACCACTCCTATTACTAGACATGTCCCCTTTGTGTCTCTCTGTCTCCTTCCCTTGCTCCCATCCTCCATCTTTCTCATCCTTCCCTCAACAGGTGATTCTTCTCTATAGAAATACTAAATCTTGGTTTAAAACAGAAGAACCACTCCATTTTCCCCACCCCCTTTCTTTCTTCTCTTTCATCTTTTCCTCCCATGGAAGTGTTTGAAGTAGCACAAGTTCCTGAGAAAGGCATTTTTTTTTTTCTCTCTTTGTGCTTTGGCTCTGTGTCCCTTCTTCATTATATCTTCCCTTTGTTATTTTGTTCTGCCTGCCTTGTCTCTCTGTTTTCTCCCCATCTCTCAACCCTTCTTCAAGGCTCTTTCTTCATTAATATGTTAATTTCTAGCCCAGGAATGCTTCTTGCAGCTCACTGTTCACCAGGGAGAGCCAGAGGAGAGAGCCAGGAGAGAGAGAGAGAGGAAGGGAGAGAGGGAATAAGAAAAAGGAGGAGAACAGTTATTTACAACAGGAGAGGACAAGGGGTGTCAGCGAAGGAGGAATCTTGCACTGACTGGTGTCATGATGCCAGGGAGATTATCCACTTTTTGGACTCGGTTGTTCTTTTTCTATTTTTCTGATATTTTCAACTTCTGAAACATATTCTGAGTAGGAAAACAAAAAAAAAAAAAAGAAAAAAGTTCAAGATTAGAAAAGCCCTAACTTTATTTTATTTTTTAAATGTAGTTCCTTTCTGGCAATTTCCAAATTATTTTTCCCTCTGCATACAATTTTTTTAAACGTCAGCCCCTACTCCCACCCTAATATTGGTGCCTTTGTTTCTTTTGATGCAAACGTGTTTCCTGCATGGTCTTTACAAAAGGCTTTGGGTGCATTTTGCAGGATGAACAAAACTATAGCAGAAGTTCTTTGAAGGAGATTTTACCGCAACAGAAGTTTTCCACGTTTTTTGTCCTTTTTGGGTAGATGTAGGGGATGGTTCAGCTTCTGTGCACGTTAAGAGGTATGGATAGAGACTGTAAGGCCACAGAAGCTATATAGCAGTGAAAATTTTAGGGAATCTGGGGTTACGAGGAGCATGAGAACTGCCGTTACAGACAGATGTGAGGAGTCAAGGATTTTCTTTCTTCCTCCCACCAGTACAGTTACTGGATGGAAGGCTGCAAAGGAGCAGTGTGGACCAGATACGGGAAGGATGCAGAAAGCCAGCACTACTGCAATTCTGCCCTGAAATTACGAAACCTCTAGCTATTGTATTTGCTGCTTTATATCTAATGTAGCGAGACCTCTGTCTGCGCTTGGAGTCCTATGATCATGATTGCCCAAGCAAATAATTAACAATGCAGCGATGAAAGTCAGTGCAGGGGAGCTGGCTGGATGGGTGGCTGGAGGTGAGAAAGCAGGTCTGAGGAAGGGCATGCGGTAAACAGGAGGGAGACAGGAAAAGACAGGTTCTAACACAGCGCTGCAAAACCGGTATGAGCTGGAAGCAAAATAACTGAAGAGGAAAACTCAGGGGGACTGCTGCAATGTTCTGTGAAGTCCAAGGCCCCCGAGCCAAGAGCCTTTCATATATTACGTACGCACAACTGTGTCAGATGAATATTATTTAGGTTGCAAAGGCGAGCACTTCAAACAGAAGAAAATGCCAGAATTAAGGCTGCAATCTTAATTTGGCACTCTTGTGTCTGCGCATTACAGAGCAGTGGTTTCAAGACTGCATACTATCTTTCAAGACAGGACCCCTGCCTGCTTCTGTATGCAGGATGGGTGACATTTCCTGACTGAGCAGTGATTCAGTATTTTGTTTTCATCACCTTGTTTAATGTGTAGCCTTAAGCTTTGTATGGTGCCTGCTTTCACAAGCTGCTGAGAAGAGAGGATTCTTCGTTTCAAGGTGTTATCTGTGGCACACGTTAAGGCAGTATCTTGATACATCACGAAGTTCATGAATTTTCACCCTACTCCTCTGAGAAGAGAGGACACAAGCTGCTTTATGTAAATCCGTTGTATAGGCGGAGAACTGAGGTGCAGCAAGACTAAGGTCAAAAATGTCTATTAATTTTTCATGGCCCATCTGAGACACCTAGAATCTCTTTATTCCAAGTACTGATCATTACAGAATAGTTTCTGTGTTCAAAGCAAATTTCTATTTGCCTTCAACTCAGCAGTTCCTTGAATTTCCTCATGCCAGATCTTAACTGGGACTGAGCACCGTTTTTCATTGATTTTTCTGTAAATGTATAAATTGAGATTTGGTGACACGCAAGTTATATCAGCTGTTTGTTTGTACTCAGTTTAATTGTTTGCTTTGCAAAAATCATCTTGAACCCAAGAGAAAAAGAAAACAGTCTCCAAATGGTTTCCCTTTTTAAATTTTAATTTAAGTTATTTCTTTCAATATATTTTAGATGAAACATTTAATTTGTTATTCAAATTAGTTTATAATTTTAATATGTATCTCACTTTTATTTGAAAATGATATTTGAAAATGTTCAGATTCAAAAGAGGGTGAGCTGAATTGTATCTTTTCAACAAATTGTATCTGTTTCAACAAAGTCAAAAATTTATATTTAATGATTTGCCAAAATTGGGCTTTCAATACAGTGCTTATTTTGGTTTCGAATTGCCACCAGACCAGAAAATGAACCAGGGGATTTGTCCAGCTTTTGTCAGGCTTCCAGAAGGTGAGGCACACAGATTTAGTGACTGCTTGCAAAGAATCTGGTTTAAGAGATTTTACTCATCTTTTCTCTTCCGGTGATAGGACATGTGGGAGGTTTAGACTGGATATTAGGAAGCATTTCTCCACTGAGAGGATGGTCAAGCACTGGAACAGGCTTCCAAGAGAAGTGGTCGATGATCTGAGCCTGCCAGTATTTAAAAGCCATTTGGACAATGCCCTTGATAACATGCTTTAGATTGTGGTCAGCTCTGAAGTGATCAGGCAGTTGGACTAGATATTCATTGTAGATCCCTTTCAACTGAAATCTTCTGTTTTAATCTGCTCTGTTCTGTTGTGTTGTGTTCTGGTTCCATCACAATCTTCGTGCAGAGGCAGGGATGAATCCAGACTTGCAGCACAGTTTCCAGTCGACTTAGCCATGTGCTTGTCTTGTTTATCCCAGCCACTCTCTAACTCTACCTTGATTACTGTCCACTTTCCAAGCAGCTAAATTTGATTCCCAGTTCAATCTATCTGGGCAGCAAATGAGATAGGGGTCCTGCAAGAAGAATTGTCATTGATTATGTCATTCAGGACTGATTCGTAGTGGATTTGCAAAATGAGCTGCATTCAGGTTGCCTGAACAACTGTAACGCTAACGTTTGCAGTGCTTGACTTTGTGTTATGAACAATCCTAGACTTCACAAAAGTGCATGGTTTAGTGGTCATGAACTGTTCGACTTTGCTCTCCCACCACTGACCTCTTTTGTCTTGTCTCCTCCAGCTTTCTTTGTCTCCTCTGCCCTTCTGAGTCCTTGTCCCAATTTAGTTCCAACCTAGAAAAACCAGGATCTGCCTCGCAGACATCTATTCTAAGCCCTGGACCCTGGATCTAGAAAAATCTAGCTTCCACTTCTTGACTCTGTGTCCCTTGTTTTCATCCGTTTCCACTTATCTCACATTCCTTGTTCCATTTGTCTTCCCCTCCCCTCAGACCCATCAAGTCCTGGCCTTTTTGCCCATATAGTCGAGGTTTCACACCTCCCAGTTTTCTTCACCTCTGTATCATTTCAGCCCCATACTTCTCCCAGTGTTCCAAATCAATGTATCCTGAACATCTTCGTGGCTCTTCCCTACTGCTTTGGGATTAGCCAGCCTACTTTTCCAGTGATCCCTGTGTGCAGGGAGCAGACAGGATCATGGAAGATGCAAACCCAAGAGGTGCAGTCTTCCTCTTGCTACTCCAGTCCAGATGTAGGCCTTCCTTCAGCTCATGTGTAGAGAAAGTCCCTTAGACTACAGAAGGCCCAGTGAGCAGAATATTTTAGAAGGATGTGGGTGCTTTGGGTTTGTTTGTTTGTTGGGTTTTTTTAAGCTCTTTTAAGTCTCTGTTGAGCAAGTGTAAATTGCGTTTTTACAAAGGCTTATGACCTGTCTAGGTTTTCACAAGTATGGCAAAAATCAGCACGTGACATGAAAGGAACATTTTCTTTCCCTTCTCATCAAAATTCAAGTCCTTTGAAAGCAGAGAACTTGCTGGAGCTTTTTAAAAAAGTCACAATTTTTTTCTTAACGTTGGTGAAGTAGCTTCTTTCCTTCAGCCTGTTTTTTTAAAAAAAGTATTTGGAAATCCAGATAAGCCTTCTATTTCCTTCAATATCAAACCTGGCATAAGCATCTGATATGGAAAATGTCAATCCGAAAGATAGAATTAGTGTAGCTAGAGGAACTGGTAAGGAAGGCTTTACAGTAGGAAGCAGAGGACGGCCTGAAGAGACAGTGATACCAGCACCAGCAACACAGATCTCACCCCTGTCTATGGGCTTCCTGGAGCATTTTTATGAGGTCAAGGAAAGTCTACTCACTGGCTGAACATGTCCTGGTAGGAGCATAAGTCTGGGGCTCAGTCGGCAAGCAGAGAATTTTTTTGGTTTATTTCAGTTTGAATTAAAACCAAGGTTTCCTAACAAAAAAAAAAAAGGGAAAAAAAGAAAAAAAGAAAAAAGTGCCTCCCTCAGGCTTTCTGCACCTTGAATACTCATTTAAAAATGCATGTCACACAATGAAAGAAAATCAGTGCCAGTCCCCAGTGTGGAACTAAATCCAACCAGCCAAGCCGTTAGAACAAACAAGCAAAAGAGTGGAAAAAATCCAGTCTTCCACAGGCTGTCTTTCTCCTTCTCCTCCTTCTTTCCTTCCCTCCATCCTTTCTTCAGCTATGAGTGTTCAGCTCACCACCAGCAATGACTAAATATTCATGCTCACTAATGGCAGTGTGGTGGGGCTTGTGCGATGAACAAGGTATCTCAGTCCAGTTCAGAGCTGGTATCTCCTTCCTAAGCCAGTCCCTTTCTCAGCTTGTTCCCACAAGTCATCCACAGTAGAAAGGGCAAGGACTTGAGTGGGGCTGAATTATGAACTGCCTTCTCCCAGAAGGTAAGTGATCCTTCCTGGCTGCCATTCAACATAAAGTGGAGGGAATTTCCCTGGCTGTTGCCCACTTTATACCTTTCTTAGGGATAGAAACAAATAAGAATCCATGTCTATTATGATGCCTCCTCACATGAGCCTGAAATGTAATGAGTATGGATTGAAGAAAAAAAAGAGGAGACAGGAAAAAACATCATCATCTCAAATGATGTGCAAGAGGGCTGGTGCCTGTAGCACTGCATGTATTCAGTTTCAGTGTGCTGTATTTACTTCTCTTTTCCCTCTGTGAAAAGGCAACCTTCAGGCACTCCGCTAAATGAATTGAAAGGTTTGTCTGGTTTTAATGATGCTTCTAAAAGAGCCTGTGTGTTATTCCTCCACTCAAATACTTCTGAGAGATTTTGCAATGCTTCTTAGTAAATCAGGATGTTATGAATACCTTGCCATTTAGTGGGTAGGCAATGTTCTGTTCTGGGACTACTTTAGAAGGAGTGACTGGGGTTAATAAGCTAATGTTTTCTAGGAGAGGGTATCCTAATCTAGGCGAGTATGGCAACAATCGGTGGATTAATTAAGATGTGTGTAATGGAGTGGTATGAACATTTAACTATAGCAATCAGATGAATTGGAAGCAGTTTCAGTCTCAGGTGGGATCCTTTAGGGACACAGAATCTATTTGCCCGGTGAAGAACTATTCCCTGTGCACTTTTACAGCAAACCTGTATTAGTGGAGACAGACTCAGGCTCTACCCTTAATTATCGTGGTATAAATTTGTAATACCAGAGCGTCCAAAATGAGAAAGAGAGTGCTGTAGAAGAACTTGGCAGCAGGGGAAAACTGAGTGGAATCACAGCAGTCTACCTGCATCACTGAGATAAGATCTGTCTCTGTGGCTTTAGCAGTGGAGAGGAGAACTCAGTGAACAGGCATAAGTGAAAAGATGTAGTTCTGGTTCTGCAGCATGACAGTCATGAACCAGCATCCAGAGAAAAAAAGTCAGAGCAGGTTTATTTTTGCTTATATTCCCAACTAACCTGAGCTACGTACCAGTGGAGAAGGATGAAAGAGCTTGGGGAAGAAAAAGTTGATCTGTTCCCACTCGCTGGTATTATTTATGCACACAAAATGCCTGTATTAGGGGAGAAATCTTACTTGGCACTTCCATGACTTCAAGGAGCAACCACTGTAGGGGTCCACATGTATTCCATTATCAGAACAGTTACGTCTATCCTTAGCCAGGAAGTGGCTGACACTAAACACTACTGCGAGGGTGCTTTGCTTGGATGCCACTGGCTCAGGTTTCAGAGAGGATATAAGTATTTTCTATGATATAAAATTACTTTGGAAGATGGGATTTAGAGAAATTCTTCTTTATCAGTATATATGACAACTTCAAATTTAGGCCCCCTTTCTGGGGAGACCTTGGTTGACATCCTTATCTGAACAGTCAGGCATTTAGTACTTGAGGTCCCTGTGCTTTAACCGCTGGGCTTAACTAGTGGGCTTTTTGGAGCGAAAAGGAAGATTTTGGTGACTGACTTGAGGAAGGCAATGGAGAGAGCAGAGGACGTGCATCCAAAGGGCTGTGAATAATGATGTGGAAGAACGGATGTGAACTGTAAAAGGCTTTGTGTCCACAAGAGCATCAACTTCTCTTAAGCTCTGAAGAATGTCTGAAGCCACTTTCAATCTCACACCTTGTAAAACTTGATCCTAGTATGTGAGCGCTAGCTTTTATAAATTATGGGCCAGCAGCTGAGCCTAAGTTCCTGGTGTGCCATGTAGCACCATGTGGGCATAGAAAAATAGCTAAGACTGGAGTCCTGAGTGGGTCCATTGCCTGATTTCTACTCAAGCGAAAGACAGTGATGCAGATAGCAGTAGCTATTCTAGTTCTATGAGGTATCATGTTAAAGAGCTTGTTAATACCCTCCTGCCTCCTTCTGCCTTAGGCAGCCAGCATGGGCAGCAAGTGTAAATAAGTAAGTGTACGCAAAGGTTCAAATTTCATTCCAGCTCAGGGCATGTTCTGTAATGCAAGGAATGAGCAGTTAGAGGGAAGGCTGGGATGCAAATCTGCAGCGCTCCTTCCCAGAGCTGGAGATAATTGTTCCAGGCAGACAGTCGGGGTGTGGATAGAGCTGAGTGGGACTGTGTGAGTGGGAGAAGAAACATGCCTGACCGACTCTGGCAATGAAGAGGGGGGGTGTGGGGTGTGGGCCTATTCTGGCAGCAGGTGGGTGAGCATGTGGGCTGCAGTGAGAGTGTGGTGAACATGCATGACTGAATTATTAGTTCGTTATGCACATGGCTAAGTCAGGTGCAGGGAGGAAAGTGGTCAGTGGAGCATATTTCTTCTGTCCTTCTGGTCATGGTGTGAACAAAACACTGAGACGAATATTTTGATTTGGCTTGTGAATCTAGAAGGAGTCCCAGTGAGTAATAGCTCAGCATTCAATCCGCCTTTTCAACTCTTTGAGACACTACAACATCCTAATTCCCTCCAGAGTTTTGTGGACCAGTTTCCAGCTATTGTAAATTGCTGCAGGGCAGCAAATCCATTTACATTGGGGTAATAGGAAATATAAATTTTGCACCATCTTCCTTGTCTGTCCATCTGTCTTACTTTGCCACCCTTGCTGCTTTGTCTTTGTTAGCCCTCTCTGGCTGTCACTTGAAGCTAAAATGGACTTTCTTGTTTCCCCCATTGATTCTCCTTTTCAAATGCGGTTAGCAGTGATCGTGGGTTCTGGGCCATGTACCACTGTGTAAAGAGGCTGCACTGTGCCTTGGGGAGAGGGGAAGGCAGAGCAGGACCAATTTATACTGAGAAGCATCTGGAAACCAAGGTATAAACCAGGCAGAATGCAGTGGGGATAGCTCTGAGAATGCATGCTGGATCCAAAGGATGGGCTGTGATGAGAGCCACAGCTACACATGGGTTGGGGCTTAGCAGCTATCCTGACCTGAGGAGGATTCTCCTTTTGGCCCTTGTCGTGGAGGAGGTTGCTATGCTGGACTATGGAAGGTAGAGGCTGGGCCACCCTCAGTCTCTGGAATCACAGAGTTTGTTGTGGTGGGAGAGCCTCTAGCACCGAGAGAGAGTGGGAAAGCTGGAAGGTTAGAGGGAGAGTAATGAAAAGGGATAGATATGGGGAAGATGTGGGTGTTCCCACCCTGCATGTGCTTCCCCTGTAGGGTCTGTGGCTCCTCTCCAGTGAGTGGCTGTGTGCTTGCTCAAGGGCTGGAGATGGCTGGTATCAGGAAAGCTGCCCCAAGCCCTAGGGCTAGAGGGGGTAATGATTTCTGGGCTAGGACTGTTCTGAGTTAAGCACTCCCTGAAGAGCTCTTCTCTTTAGGGTCTGGATATCTGCTCCTCTTTTGAACTGTGGGAGGCTAAGACTGTTGAGGGGCATGATGCGTGTTTCTGGTGTGTGTGTATATGAGGAAAACACCCCAAACAATTGAGCTTACAAGCACCAGGAGGCTCTAGGGAAGAAAAAGCAGCGGATATTAACCTTGCGCATTCTTCAGCTGCTAGTTTTCTTCTACTGAATGAACATCACATGTCCTTCCTTCGCGCATCATCCCCCCCCCGCTCTAGGCTTTACATCAGCCTCCTTAATAAGAAGTGCTCTGTTTTTAGTCCCAAGTGAGTGCCGAGCCCTTTGCTGTAGGGCTTACTGTTGCCTGAAGCTCTCATCTGAAATAGCAAGCTGGTTCTTCAGCCATGCTGCACACCCCTGAAGAGCCAGTCAGAGCTGGGGTGGAGCAATCTGCACTGGGACTCACAGCCCTCTCCTACTCCACCCCACCCCAGCTCCTTTTTGTCAGCATTGTCATCAATGACTGGGAGATAGGAGTAAAAAGTAAAATCTCCAGGTGTGTGGTTTATAGAAAATTCCTTCAGGCAGTCAGCTGCCATATTAATGACTCCAGAAGAACTTCACAAAAATTCATGGGTAAGAGGGCCCTGTTATTAAAGGGAATTGGCAACAATACAGCTCAGCCAAGCCTAGCCCAGGACTGCTGTTGCTGCAGTGGCAAATGGCACTGACCAGAGCATGCACCAAGTGATGCATCCTTCCTCCCATCTATTTCCTCTTCACCCCCTGCTGATGCATTTTGCAGAGTGCTCTCAAGGCGTCATTTTTTTCACATGTATTTCCCAGTCCTTCAGCTGTCTCCACCTTTATATTTGAGCAAGTTTGCTTGTGTTTCTTCTGTCTCAGTCCTAATTTCTTGAGACTTCCTTGCTTGACCCTCCCATACCTTCTTCAGTATTCTAAGAACAAATAGTAATTCCTGGGGTTAAGGTACAGCAAACGTAAAATGTGTGAAAGAAGAAGACTTAAAAATACAGTCTCTAATTAAAGTATGGTAATAGCTGCTTTAAGGGAATATTATGGCAAATAACTTAAAAAGATTCTAGAATGGGTTCGCCAGGTTTCCAAATAGGACTAGACCCTGCTATTGCATAGGGCTTGATAGGAAAGGCTCATGTATCAATTCTGCAGAGACAGGAAGAAGTTCATTTGTGCAGTGACAGGAGGCACTTGCAGACTCTCTCATAGCTCTGTTGCAGGGTGGGAATCCTCTGTCAGCATTGTCTTGGATAATGATGAAACTGATGCACAGGGCAGGGCTGGGAGGTGGAGAACAGGTTCATCTTTAAGTGACTCAGCCTGGCCATATGCTTACCGCTCACTCTGGGACTTTGATCCTTCTTGTTTTCTACTGTGTGTCCTGGTGCAAGGAAGGGAACTGCAGCTCCCTCTCCAGTGTCACCATCAGATTTCTTTCAACCTTATAGCTGTGCACCTGAGCCATTTCTGGCATGAGTCCCTGGGCCTACACCTAAGGTAGCTCCTCTCTGAAGTGGTAAGAGAGCTGAATCTGTGATCAGGGAACCCAGCAGGCAGCTGGAACTCATTAGGGATCTATGGGGAGGAGACTGCAAAAGCAAGGCTCCCTTCAGTATCTAAAGCACGGCTACTTATCAACTGTCTGTATGCATTGGCTCTGAAGTGCTGGGCTAGCAAACTCAGGAAAACTAAACCTTTCTTGCAAGGTTTGTAATATTTCTTACTACTGCTAAAAGATCCAGAGGTTCCCCTTGCCACAACACTCCACCTCTCCATCGACCCCTTTCTACAGTCATGTGTTTTGCCCTTCACTCCTTCCTTTCTTAGTCCAGCCTCCTTCCTACTCTTTACCAGTCATACCTAACTGCAGGGTGATTTAGTGTTTTTGTTTGTTTAGTTGTTTTTTATTATGCTATTTGTTAGAGTAACTGGAAAGACCTTTTGCTTCTGTTCACTTGTTTGAAGGTGAGGCTAAAAGCTCTGTGTACATGTATGTTGTGCAGGTGTATAATAATGGGTGGCTGTGACGTGAAACAGTAGGTGACAATTAAGTTAATTATCATAGTCTGATGTTTGGTTATTTTCACTAGAAAATGGATGTGAGAAAAATGACCGAAGCTGGTCCTCCTTTGAGTGGAGGGCTGTACCACATCACCTACAGAGGTCCTTTCTAACCTGAATTTCTCTATGACTCTAAAAAACTTGCTTGCTGTAGTGTTGGTTGTTGTTTCTTTTTGGTGCTTTTTTTTTTTCTGTCCTAAGGTGTATTTTTATTTGCTTGTCTACTGCACATGGCATGGTAGGACTGGACAGTATTTGGAATCTTGTTGTCTGGGCATAAGAAATCCAATCAAGTGTTTCTCCTTTCATGACCTAAACAAATTGTACTTTGCAGGAGAGCACAAAATTACAATTTGAAGAGCTCATCTGTAGAAGTGTTTTGCCAATCAAGGGCTGCAGTGCCAAATGGGGTCAAAGTCTTTACGTTTTTGGAGTAAGTGTTTGCTAAATGAGGGCTTGCAGCTGAAAGCGGAACTGCAAGGTTGAAACTGGACGCATACTTGAATTTTTCAACATAGTTCCCTCTTTTTCCTCTCAGACTGGTTCCCTCTGAGAATCTCTGCAGGCTGCATTCCATCTTCTTAGTCTCTGAACTGACCATCATAGCATCTCAACTCCTTCTTAGAAAACCAGCTATTCTCGCATGATTTTTCTCACGTCAGAATAAAATGAATCAGAGAGGAGTGGGTCATGATGGCAACTTCAGTGTTCCTCATAATTTAATACTTTCCTTCCAAGACACTGTGGCAGCCACAACAGCCTTGATTCTGGCTTTCTGTAAAGACTCTGAGAAGGATTTTCAGGGATATCAAACAGTGTAATTTTTTTTTTAGACATTAAGAAAGCAGGGTCAAGAAACCCTACTTTGAATGACTGGCTACTTGATGTACAATGGCAATTGGCCCTCTGGAGACACTGCAGGCCTAGCTAGCCTCCGACGTCTCTTCTCAGTTACCCCTGTCAGAACTGCTCCAGAAGGACTGAGCGTGGGATTGACAGGTGACATTTGCAGCTTGAGAGGCCAGGGATGCTCAGAATGTTATTCCAGGGCCCATGCTACTGAGCTGTGTCCCTGCACAACCTCCACCATGCAGAATTCCTCCTCTTCATTCACTGGCTACTGGTCTCAGTGACAATGTCTGTGCGTGGGATCCAGGAGCCATGAGGTCCCCATCCTAGCTCTCAGCTTTTCCCCTGTCCTGCCCAACAGACCCTAAAGAAACCTGTAGCATTGTCTGACAATGTTTTCTAACGTTGTTTTCTACCACCACCATGATCCATGACTGTCTTGTAGCCAGCTGAGCAGTATATTTTGGAGTGGGTCAGCTTCCCCTCTTCTGCAGGAGCTATTGGTAGAGCTGACTGCAAACAGATTTTCACTGCCCCGATGTGGACTGATGTCAAACAGTGCCCAATGAGAGCTGACAAGCTGACAGACCCGATCCGTCAATGGAGGATGAGGAGCGGGGGAAGAGAACATCTCTTGCACACGCCTTCAAGAGACAGAGAGCAATTTCACAGATGGGCCAGCAAAGCTCTTGTAAGTGACATAAGTCCATATTTAATAGCCTATCCAGTTCTGTGAAGGCAGACACAAGTACAGGGGATACAGGCATAAGAAATGTTCAGTGCTAGGCACAAAGTAGCCCATAGGAGCAAAGCTTCCAGGAGCAGCCTCCTATTTGATACTGTCTCTGACCAATAAATAACTGGAGGTGAGCTGGCTGGGACCCCTCACTGAGCTCAGAAGTAGAAAGTCTCTGCAACCACCTTAGGCTGAAGATGCAGCTTTGCCAGAGAAGGGAACTTAATGTCTTTTGGGTAGGGGTCACAGTGTTGTCTCAACTAGTGGGTCAGAATTAGGGTAGAGAGGGACCCCTCACAGCTTTCTACTGACTGTGGGGCATGGTACCTTATCCAGGCTCTGAATCGGACCACATTTCACAGCTAGCTATGACCCAAACTTGAACTCATCTGAGCCCAGTACCTTTCCCCAGTATCATCCCTCATATTAGCCTGCAGAATGATGCCCATCACCTTAATTTGACCTTTTAAAAAGTCACAGACTGAATAGAGACATCATTTGTGAGCTCAGCTCTATGAAGCAGGTCCTAGCTGAAGAGCCTTACAAGGATCTTCTCAATATAGATCTGGAAATCGACACTGAGTTGGACTTTATTTATTGGTTGCTGCTCCAGCAAAGTTCCTGTGAAAAAGGTAAATTCTGTGCTGACTCTTTTCCACATCGACCAGTTTACTATTTAAGTCCGTAACAGGTCATTATTTTAATTTCTTTCTTCTTACTCCAAAATGCAGACTCTATTTCAGATCCCACCAGCAGGACAGGTAGGAGCCTGGGCCAATACTGACAATTTTCACCCTGATGCTGAACTCATAAAGGCATCATTGTGGTAGCTTTGTATCAGACACCTAGGAAGTTATGGAGCTCAGAAGAGTCAGTCAGCTGTTCCTCATCAGGAAAGTCAGAAAAAATTCTGCCACCATCTATGCTTATTCCCTTTATCCCAGGTAAGATGACTAATGGTGAGGATATCTTAGAAGTGGTCTGGTGGCCTGGGCTTGGGCTCCAATGTCGGTATTAAGCAGAGAAGGGCAGATGAATCATTTGGTGGTCCAGCAGAGCTGTGGTTGCGCTCTGTGCATGGACCAAAGGTGTAAGGACTTTGCTTCTGCTGTAGCATTGTTAGTGCAGGCTGGCCGCATTACTTCATCAGTGCGAGTAATTTAGAGAAATGAATGGTCAGAGTGCAGAGCACTTTGGGATCCCCTGCTCTGAAACATATGTGGGAAAACCAAGCTACTGTTGCATTAAAAGTTAAGCTACTTCATTGGTGCTATACTATCAGTAGTAATCCAAATACATAGCTTAAAATCATACAAGCCAGGTCCTTTCTGTTTGGTCCATGTTCTTTCCTGTGACAAAGTGAAAGCTGGCGTCTCTTTGCTTTATAACTGCCTGATTTGCAATCTTTCTCTCCCTCTTCCCCCACCCTCCCAGCAGCCTGTCCTCATACTACTGATTCATTGTGCAATCAGATGGGTGATAACAGATGCTTCAGGAGAAGGGAATCTTCCTCCACAATTTGCTTAGCCAGTTGTGTGGTTGGAGTAGGAGTCAATTCCTTCCTGCCGTCTGCAGCCGTCTGCAGCCTGAAACGACTCATCCATCCCTTATCGTCCTAGGGGTACAACTATAAATACTAGCAAGGGTTCACAGAAGTTGCCAGCCCTTTTTAAGTTCTTTCTCCAAAATCTGTCTTTTGACCACTTCTTGTGGCAGCAAAAGGCTTCTAATGAAATATAGCACACAAAAGGGGTGTGAATGGATGATCGTTCATTTCACTGAGCTGCCTGCCCTCTAAGTGTTGCAGAGGAGGGTTAGAAGGCAGTATTAACTCATTTTCACAGTGTGCTTCATTTCCGTTAGCAGAAGCTCCTCTGATTTTTTCACTTGGCTGCAACATGGTGGCATCTGTCATGTCTTAGAGATAGGTTGGGACATTTGCTGTACTGTGTGGGATAGATACAGTTGAAAGGGACGTGGCCCTATGCAAACATGGACCCAGCAATTTTTAGTCAGAAACAGCTCTTCTTCTTGCCTCAGTAGCTAAGTTTGCAGGGAAGTAACATTTCCATCTTGATTTCAGTGATTAGGAGTGACATCCTCTTTCTGCAGCCATCTGGGGTGTGAAAACAAATACATCTGTGTGGTCCAAATTGATCCCAAAAGGTGGAAAGCGAACCAATGGCTATCAGAAAAATTACCCCTCTCTGCCTCACTCCTTCCTGACTGCCCTGTTTTTTTCATTTGCCATTCCATATTTCCTCCCACTCTTCAGCTGTGTCAAATTTGGCTCTATCTGGCAGAGGTGAGGGCACCAGGAGTATCATGGCTGGCAGGGAAGAGGGACAGGAGCAGGGTTGGAGTTTGCAGAGATGGGGTACCCTCGGGGCTAGCTAGGTGATGGATCCCACACCACCCCCCGGCCCTTCTTGGGCCCCACTTCAAGCCCATTTCTGAGATCCTGACTGACTTTGGCAGTTGGCTGCCGATGCAAGAGGGTTTCCATGGCAATGTACCAGCGATGCTCGCTCCCTCCTCACGGTCTGCCTTCCCTTCTTCTCCTCACCCCCCTCCCCAGCCCTCCTGTTTCTCAAGCCTGTTGCCATGGAAAAGTCATACTCCACAAAGAGTTTCAGATCTCCCTCCCTCATTAGACTTTTCTTTTTTGGTGTAAAATTTGCTTTTCAGTTTAATGTGTGGGTAGAGGAGGCTCCATCTGCCTCTCTGAAACCTGGTCTCTGGGCAAGAGGGAACTTGGAGGTCCTCTTGGAAGGAGGGTGCTGGGCAGCTGCAGAGGTGAGCTCCAGCTAATTGGCACCCTGGCAGGGTTATGCCCTCAAAGACTAGTGCTTACATGACTCTGAAGGTTATGACCATTGTTTTGAAGGGCCCGTGTCATTTCAAGTGTGAAGTCTGAATCAATGACGTTTAAGCGCTCAAGATGTTGGAGAGAAAGGAGGAGTGAGAGATTTCTGAAAGGTGCCTCCTCTGGAGGCTGCTTTTTTCTGAAGTGATCATAGTGACTGCTGCCAACAGAAAAGGGTGCAGACAACTCATACTCTGCCACAATATGTGCACAGTAAGAGCTGCGGAAATGATGCAGCTGAAGATACTGAATGAGACCAGAATCAGAGCCCACATTAATCCACCTGGTGCTCACGTTAATTCTTGAGATTTCAGAGTATGTCCCCACTTTATCAGGACTTGTGCGTGAGGTTTGTGTGTTATGTTTTAGTTTGTTAGCCTAAGCACAGCTGAAGGTGAAATCAGTCAAGTTTCTGCTCAAATAAAATAAAATAAAATATCTCTGAAAAGCAGTGGGGAGCTCTGATAGCTTTGCTGCTTTGGACAGCAGAGCTGGTTGAACTGTAGTGAGCTGTGGTATGGCAATAGATGTGGGAACTGACCCTCTGCTGCACTCTTCATGGAAATATTCTGGTCTCACTCCCAGCACACTTGCTGTTTCCAACTGCATTGTGTACCGGCTTCCCACAGTGGGCACTGTGGACTGGGATCCTCAGATGTGTGTTGGAGAACCTTATTCACAGTATTTCTAGGTTCAAGGAGTCCTGGAAGTCTCCTGAGCAAAGAAATATTCTTGAGAATTTCCCACTCTGTTCAGGAGGGAAAGGATTCAGATAATACATCCCAAATTTGGACGTTGTACTTATTTCAGACCTCCTGAGAGTCTTTTAAAGAAGCCTCAGGCTTCTTTAAACTGACCTTTTCATGAAGAAGAAGCAGAGGAGTAATTCAAGATCAAATGCAGCTTTAGAGTGAAATGGCACATTTACTTCACTGGAGATGCAGCCACGCGGGCTGAAGTTTACCCTTTATCTCTTTTCTCATTCAGGAAACATTGAGGATGCACATTTTGTTTCTTTTTTATATAGACAACTATAGACGACCTGCTGCAGACACCTAATCTACGGGTTGTGGTTACCTCTCGCTATTGTCTGTGTGTACCAGGCATCTCAGTCGCTTGCTGCTTGCCTGGCCTCAGGTGCTGTAGTAGTCACAGGGTCTATGCTGGACATGTGGAGTAGGTGACGGAGTATAACCCACAGTCATTTCAGGCTGCTGGAAACATTATTGATTTACAAAATCATAAAAACCACAGTGCTGGGTCATAGTAGCTCCTCTTCTTTTGCGTGAATCCCTGAAAAGTGACATATTTTCACCTACCATGGACTGTGGTCTGTCCTTCAGAAAGCAAAAAGCTGGATCTGTCAGCAATGCTCTACCCTCTTTACTTGTCAGTGTGCCTTTACTCTGTTCTAAACACATGTAATTTCTTCAGTCCCATGCCCTATGGTTCTTGTCTCATTCTTTCTTCAACCTCTTTTCCGACACTGCTGAGGAAGGAACCTGAGGAGTTGCAGTGCCACATTGGGCACCTGTCAGGTAGATCCCACTTTTATGTTTCACAGAGACTTCTGAACGTCTAGCACCAAAGAAAATATCTTTAGTCACTACCAATCTGGACTAGGAATTGAACTGGTGACCAAAAGGCAAATATTCGCATTATTTTTTTGCACCTTTCAGGCCCCAGGGATGGATCCCCAAAGGTTTTCCAGCATACTATGTGAGAATGTAGGAGTGTACTGACTGTATCAGCAGACACAGTTGCCCTCCTTGTGGTTAGCGAGACCTTATGTAGCCCCTAGACATCACTCTCTTTTACCAAAAGGAAGAGAGAGAGGGCATGTAACTTTATTTAACAGAGCCTGGACTACAAACTACATCACAAAACACTCTACAAAGTTAATAATACAAGGCACAAGTCGGATGTGATATAAATGATGTAAATGTGTGAACTCTGAGTAGGACTTTGGCAGTGTTCCCAGCTGTGTTCAAAATGTACCCATGATATTTCTATCTCCCATATTGGGAGACCCACTAGAGACAGGCAGAAAAGACATAGGTTGAGTTTATTATCCATATTTATCATTCATTTCAGAATAGCATCTTCTTCCCACACTGATCCATCCTCACAGCACTACATATGCACCCAGCTCAAAACAGGAGGCTTCACACTCTGACTTTTGGGGCAAGAGTTGAGAATGGTGAAATATGCTTATAGCATTCATTGTATGTTGGGAAACCCAAAAATAGATGGTACAAGGGAATATGGACCCTGTAGCTATGCAGGTAGAGGTAATGAAAGGGGTCTGCAAGCCAGCAAATCATGGGACTTTGGGACAGAAAGGAGGCATGCCTGAGGTAGGAACCCAAGTGAAAGACTAGAAGGAGATTCTTGGTGTTTATCTCCCTTTCTTATTTTCCCAGTGTTTGAACAAGGGATGATGTCAGTTGAAGAAGAGTATGGAGGATTTATGGCTGTGGGCATAAGCAAATGCAGGGGGCTCAGGATTTGCAGAGTAATTTTTGAATTGGGACCTGGAGTCCAGGGAGCATCTGGATGGGGACATCTTGGCTTTCAGAGCCTCACTGGCCCATGGTGGGAGCACAGAAAGTGCCAGTGGTTGTGCGGTTGAGCTATCTGCAGTGAACGCAGCAGTGCCCAGGCAATGGCTGTGTTGGAAGTGCTGATGAAGGTGATGGCTAGTAACAGAGAGCCAATGGGAAGGATGGTAGAGATGGCACTTTTGGTGGAGCAGCAGCGGCACAGGGAAGGGTGCTGGTGGTGAGGAGGGTAGTGATTGCAGCAAGTGTTACAGTAGCATTTGGAGTGCTAACTGCAAGTGAAGACAAGGGTGGCTAATTATGGACATGACTGAGAAGAGGAAGAGGAGGCAAGCTTAAGAAGAGGTGGTGAGGTCTGTGACTATGGCTTTTTGCGGTGAAGAAGCTACTGCTCAGCGTGGGGTTACAAGGGGTTCAGCTCTGGTATTAACAGAAGCTGTGTCATCCAGATGTACCAGCTCATGGTTTGTTTGCTTCTCCTTCTATCTCACTTCTTACTTTCTTTGCTACTGCAGCATTTTCCCTGTTTGCATGTAGTGTGGTGAGAAATGTGTTAATGGTTTCACATGGAAAAAAAAAAAAGACATCTTAAATTAGACACTACCCCGTTGGTGATGAATCCTGTGCCCCTTACTAGGCAGATGCTAGATGGGAGGTCTTCTTGGGAAGAATGAGATTTTCCTGATGCTGCAAGGAAAAAAAAAATCAAGGAAGTTCAAAGGAGAGGGGGAACAAAAAAACTCCACAAATACTAATTGTTCTGAGACCTTCCTCAGTCCAAGGAAGGGTTACTGCTTTAAATGCAATGTAATTTCAGCGGCACTAAAGAACAAGTTTCCATGGAAACATCAACCCACAGAGGGAGAGGAAGAGGGAGAAGGGAGAGGGAACAGTAACAGAGATTGGCTCCTCTGCCAAAGGAAGAGCACCCTCCAGACCCCCACACAGTTACTGACAGGACTGATTATTTGTTTGTTTATTTTAATGAGATTCCTGCTCAGAGGTGCGATAGGGAAGAAGATGATAGGGTTCCATCTTGGCCGAACCACTAGAGACCCAGAAAAAGCCAGTTTCACTTTTTGGACCAAGTTGCCTTGTGGCAATGACTCTACTCCTGTGAGCTTTGTGAATCTGCTGCCCTTGCAAATGTGTGAATGCATTCAGCACTTGATAAACGTTGAATAACCCCAAATCGCTTGTGGTTTCTCAGTGGGTCAAAAAAGTTAAGTTAATCTGCTGCTTCAGAGGACGTAATAAAGGGATTTATTTCAATCTTTCTAGCTAGTTTAGCCTTGTTTGGCTTCTGACAGCAGTCAGAGGAACGTTTCTGGCAGATCTGAGTAGTTTTTCACAATCAAGGATGTCCTGAAAGCTCTAGAGGGAAACCAAAGTGCTCACCTGCTTGCTGGTCTTGACTCTTAGGACAGAAACTGGAATGATCTCTGGGTAAATACCGAGATGCCCTGATAGTTGACTCCCAGTGTACCAACCACCTTCAGAAGACCAAAGGGGCTGTTGACACACACATCTAGTTAGCCAGCTGTTTTAAGCTGTGGTCCACAGCCATATGGCTCTGTGGAAGATTTTGAAGGGATATGCAAAAATGATAAAGAAAAGTAAGGCTGTTGTCTGTGCGATTAAATACACTGTATGGGGACAGTAGTTCAACTGGAATATTTTTTACGGCTTTGCAAACTGACAGAGCTTGAAAAACGGCATCCTGGGTGAAAAATCACTGTGAAGAGCCTCATTAGACTTCTGTTCTGTGACTGCTTGTCCTATCAATGTTTGTATGACTGTACCCTAAGACAGATAAACAGATCTGAAGGACATCGCTTAACCTTTCAGTATTTGCCTGTTCTTAGTGGTATGGCTTCCATCAGTGACCTGTTAGGTGGATGCCAAGACATAATTATGAGCTGTTGTCAGCTCTTCTGACAGATGTAATTTTCCATGCTTTTACTGCCCCGTGCAAGCAGATTTTTAGTCCTTTCAAATGGGAGAAATACCTTGAAGACTAATTTTACTTTGGAGAAAACTGATATGTTATCTGATCCTAATGAATAAGGAAGGATGGAAAGATGTAACAATAAAAAGTAATACTTTTTAAAAGTAATTGGCAGGAATTTATTAACGTGGTAAAGCTTTGCAGCTTGATCCAGTTTTGGACTGAACATTTAGTTTTTATTTTATTCAGTCACTGCAACAATTTTGACCTTAAAGCTATTTTTCTATTAGTTATTTTATATTACTTACAGGTTTGATGAGTCAATTCAGGAGTATATTTGTTTTTATCAAAGCTTTTTGGATAAAAATCTTTCTGAAAATAGACTGATTTCCTATGAGATTTTCCAGCTCTATCCAGAATATGCTTTTAAAACACTTTTCCTTGTTTCTGTTTTATTGCCAGTGAGGCCGGGAGATGTAGAGTTATTTCTCAAGCTACTTAGAACTGTGTCATTTTCCCAGAATATAAAAAAAAAGAGGATATAATTTTGGAAGAAAAGTTATAAATCAAATATTTTGGGTTTAAAATGGAATATTTTGACACGGAGATCCTATTTGCTGTCTCTTGTGATTAGGAGCATGGGAAATTTATATTCCTGTTTCTTCTTCATGAAACTTGGATGGACTAAATCTCCAGTGATGTCCTTTACCCTGCTGAGGTGATGCTGTCAGTTGTAGGACTTTTTCAGAGTGGCACATTACAGAGGTATTCAACTGGGGCTCTTGTCCATAAAAGTAAGGTGTCACATAGAAGGTATCACGCAACAGACCAGACTGTGTGGGAGACTATGTCAGGAGCTTCATTTTCTGCCCAATGTCATTACAGTTTTTAGACAAAATGTTGACCTCCTCATGAGAAAATGTTGTTGCCAAATTCTTATCCCCCTTTCCCATTTAAAAAGTGATTTTTATACGTATTTTTTCCTGGCTCTGCCATTTGTGCAAATAGGTCAGTCAGGATGTGTCTCAGAGAAATTTGGCTTTTGTTGGGTTTTCAAGATATTGCTGTGACTGACATAGCAGATGGGGCAAAATTAAGATTTATTCTTCAATTTTTTTTTCCATAAACGGGTCACCTCATCCTGATGCATACCTCTATTTCCTACAAGTGACGTAACAGTCACAGACTGGCCTTGGCGCTGTCAACAGCAGCCTGGCAAAGGAAGTGCCACTAGACCTGAGTGCAGCACCTCTTCCCCTTTTCTATCAAAGGCAATGACTGCAGAGGTTGAAAAGCAAATGGAAGATCAGGTCCTACATTGTATTAGGTACATGGAAGAAAAAGTTATTGTGGAAACACTGAAGCTCACTGAGGCAGTTGGACAAGAAGCCTTTCACCTGAGTGTTACTACTGTCTTTTCTGCCCCAGTTTGGAGCTGACCCCGTGTTCACCATTGGGGGTAATTTGCTGACCCTGCTCAGTGAATCCCCCCTCTATCCTCTTCCTGATGGACATCGGTTTGTGTTGCAAAACGTTGTTCTGCGGTGCTTGAGTTTTCTCTTACATTTTCCGGAGGGAGGCTGAGGACTTGCACAGGCTGTGGAAAGTGAGCTTCACTTCTCGTTCTCAGAAACGGTCCTGTCTCATTAGGATTGAGCAATGCATGTAGGAAAGCAACCCTGCCACCGCTCTGGCTCCCTACGTACTCTAAGGATAGATACATCCTCAGTCCCCAGGAAGTCTCAGCTCAGAGTCTTTCTGAAATGATAAATTCATGGTAGATAAATAGAAGAAATGGGAAATAAAGTGGAAGTACTATTTTTTTTTAATGATTAAGTGAGGGAGTGATGGAAAAGATTCGTCCTTGTACTGTATATAGGAGCTGTCACTTGGAAATCTCAGCACAACATGTACATTGTTTTCAAAACAACTTTGCTGAATGGTGAAGAAACAGCAAGGATAGATCAGGAGAAATTTGTCTTCAGCCAGGAATGGATATTTCACAGGCCAGGATCAAACACCAAGAAAATTCATTTTCCTAGAGGTGAGGGGGCAGAATCTCAGCAGATCAAATAGTATCACCCTGTAGATGTCAGCTGAATATCACTGGTTTATTCCAGCCCAGTATCTGCCCTCTTGTCTTTTACAAAGTTATGGACAGCAGGGATAAACCAAATTAATCTCTCATATCTGTTATCTTGTAGCCTGAGGAAAACGTCCTAATCTAGATGCTCTCCTAACCTCTTTGCTTAACAAAAACAACCTGAGCTCTGGGCGTTTCTCTAAGCCTGCTGGTAAGGTTGATTCCCAGTAGTATAAAATGGCTATAGCCCGATCAGATTTTCTGGTGCAGAATGCCTGCAGAATTTGGAATTTGGTTGATCTTTTTCCTACACTTTCTTTCATGTAGTACATCTCCCACGAATCAGTGGTAACACTGACAGTGAGAGAGAAAGAAGCAAAAGAAAAAGAGTGGGATACTGTTCCTTTAAGATTTTATTTTCCTGGTCAATGGTTGCTTCTATTTCTTTCACATCTTGTTTTGGTTTTGTTTTTCATGCTAGCAGAAGGAACAGAATCTGCGCCCCTTGTTACGTAAAGTCAGCTGCACTAGCGCCCACTCCTTTCGCTGTAAATCGTACCTGACACTGGGCAGATGTTACACAGACACAGCCAGATGTGCTGCCTTTTCACAACTTCACCAGCCACTGGCACCACAGCAGCGGGAGGCAGTGCAGAAGGCTAGGGCAGTGCGAGGCAGCAAGTGATGGGGAAGCTCTGCAGGGCTCAGCCAGGGTCAATACCAGCCACAGGGAAGTTTGATTGAAGGCCCAGGAGGAACCTGTCCTCACCTTTTTGGGAGTGAGCAATTGGGTTTAATACCCTGTGGAGATTGCTTTATCTCAAGAGACTTCATAGGCTCAGAGCTGGGTCTGGATGGTTGTTGTACATATAATGGCTGTCCTTTGAGGCAGAGGCAGCCACAGAAATGTCCAGCAATGGTACGGAGAAAAAAAAATCTGTATTATTTTAAGCTTTGAATGGGTTTGGAGAATAGCGGTTTAAATCAGAAGTTGAGGGGATCGATTGCAGTTTTCTCATTAAAAGAAAATCTACACTATTTCGGTCTCTCAGATGAGAGCAGAAGCTATTAACAGCATTGTTAGTGCTGATTAAATCTTTATTTTTCAATCACTTGCCACTTGATGGTTAGAATTCCCATCTGTAGATAAATATACTTGTCCTAAACTCTCTTTCCCCTGTTCTTTCGGTCCACCCCCCTTTCTGCCCATCTGTCCTCTTCCAGGAGCAGGCATGTGGGGTGGGCAGAATCTGCTGCTGTGCTCTGCCAGGTCTGTTTACATCAGCCCAGGCTGGTCAGGTCTTGGTGGTGCTGAGCAAAGGAACGTGGTTTGGAGCTCTTGTGCTGAAATGCAGTAACGCATTCGTCTTTGCTGGGCATGAAGTGGGTCTAGGCAGGCAGCTATGTCTGTCCCTGATACCTCTGGCTAGTAGGTTTTTAATGTCTCTAGGGGAAAGAAAAAGGCTATTTCACCCTGCAGATTCTGCAGGGTAATGGCCTTTCACTGTCTTCACCTCATTGTTGCTGCACTCCGCCGCAGTGTTTCACACCACAGTGAGTTTCCAAAGAGGCTGATGGTGGTCTGCATCCCCATCTCCTTATCCTGCATTGCACTCCACTTGCCTTTTACCCTTCCTTTAATCCTCTCTGGCAGAGGCATCTGCCTTTCTTTCCCCATCCGACACCAATACCCTGTTTTTCCCTCATGTACTGGACTGCTGAGATGACTCCCTGATGCTGACAGTGGAGACTGTTTTATTTATATGGCCTGTCTTATTCAGGGAAGCGGTCAATGTTAGGGTAATCATGCTGTTTCAGACAGACTGCTTGTCTCACTGGAGCATAACAAGCACTGACAGGGCACAAGGGAGAGTGTGCGTATGTGCGCGCGCGCCCATGTGTGAGGTAGGGAGCGCAATGGACTGAACTGTGGCAGTGTCCAAATTTGCTCACCCAGTTAGCAGGTTCAGGACCAGATGATTACCAGCAAGGCACTGGAGGCAGAAGTAGGAGTGGTTAGTGCTGATTTCAAATGCCTCTCCCTCAGAGCTGTCTCTGGGGCAGACAAAATTTCGGTTGACACTCTCCCTGTCTCCCCCCAAGCACCCTCTGCCTGCCACATTTTCCTCTCCAGGCTTTCTCCATCACTGACTGAAACCATTTAAAATGTCATCAGCTCTCGCTGATGGTCCTAAATTGGCCATCTGATGTGGTTTTAATGCTCTATTTCCTATGCCAACCAGCCTTTGAAATACTGTCCATTAGCTTGCAGGGCTGACAGTCCCTCATCTAGGGTGGATGATGTTACCTAATGGTCAGTGCACAGGATGGGGAGTTGGGTCCCCCCGAGTCTGATTTGCTTTGTGTCCAAGGACATGTCCCTTCCTTTTTTGTTCCTGCCTGCTTGTCTGTACCACAGGGCTCACAATGTCAGCCTGTTTCCATAGTGTCATGTGTGCTTTTCTCCCACCAGGCTGAGTTTGGGCATTGTGACTACTGCATCTCACTGGGCTGGGGAAGGGCTCAACCTTTCTGCGCTTGCATCAAGCAGCTCCACAAATGCCCACATAAGCAAAATTCTTTGCTGAAAGGTGTTTCTAGCAAATTAAATTAAATTGCCTGTGTCTGCCCTCCCATGCCCTCTTTCTATGTCTCTCTCCATCTTGGAGTCCAAACCACCCAGGGAATCATAGATTAAACCCTTTACAGGCACAGTTTCATCTTGTGGTATCTAACCTGCGTGCCCAGCCTGCTGCCCTCACCTTGTGCAGATGGTGGCTCAGTGTCGACACTCCAAGGAGTCTCCCAGCACCCTGGTTTTGCCTGTTTGAGAACTGGAGTGTGTGTAGGCTGCAGGGAGGAAACAAATCCTCTTGTCCGGAGCAGCACTGGCGTACCAAGGCAGTGCCACTTCTGAGGAGGATGACTCTTACTGCGGTGGTGATGGAGGGCAGAGCTGCTCGAGTGTGGCTGCCTTGCAGTGCACTGCTGACTTGGCCTGCCAGGGAGCCCTTCAAGCCCTGATGCTTTGTCACGCAGGTGTCCTCTTGCTCAGTGCACCTGAGAAAGCACCATGGCTCCCCGTGCGCTGCTCTGCTCCCCTGCAGCCCTGTGTGGGTAATGGGACCCAGCAATCTGCAAGAGTGCAGGGAAAGCTTCGGGGGGAGATGATTCTTTGTCACTTCTCCTGCAAACTTTTGTAAACGTGTTGCTAATGGGTTCAAGAGAAAACCCTCTCAAGAGTTGTTGTGCCAAATTTAGAGACTAATTTCAGTCATTAAGGTGCGAAGCAAGGGATTTTAGTGCCACTTTAAGTGTATATCTCACGGCAGCTCCAAGGATTGGAGTTGTTGATGATCCCCCCTTGATTATTATTAGTGGTTCTAATCTTTCCAGTAGAAAGCAAATAGAAATGAGACCCTCTTGTGTCATATCTATTGCTGATTTCTATGAACTCTTCTTGTCAGGCTGTGCAAGAGAGATTCCCATAGTGGCATCATTCTTGCGTGGGAGGGGAAAGAGGGCTGAGAACTATTTAATATTGCTGGCTGTTTGATTAGATGTTGTCATTGCTTTCTAACTACTGACATATAAAGCTGCAATTCCCATCAGACTAACAACGTCCTCATCTTGGAGACTTGCTTTGTCTTTGCTCTGGTGGCCAGTGCAGAGGTCATGAAATAGCTGTAATCTTGGTCCACTAGAAGGTCCTTCCCATCACCAGAGCCTTACATAGGTCTGGTAGCCTGCGCATACCCAGCAATGATCTATGCCTGGCATTCCTCTGCACCAGAGCAATGCAAATGGCTGGGAAAAAAATGTCAGGAAAAAAGCATGTATTGTTCTGAAATGGATTGTTTTACACCATTACAAGCAATCACGTCACTAGAGTTTTCCCTGTGGCTGATGTTTTGGTGTTCTCTCAGTGTTCGGTTGCTGAATGAGTCTAGCTTTTTGGAAAGTAATAATAGTCTGCCTTTGAAAATCATCCTGTTGCAAATGTTTCATGCTGGGCTCACTCATGGCTGTGTTTTCTACCCTGTCTACATTTCCCCTAAAGGTCACAACATGGACCAAGTGTGGAATTTCCTTTAGAAGTAATCATAACTGCTGATTGTGCTTGGTAATAGGGAATTAATGGATGAGTTTGGGTGATAAGTGGAGTTAGGACATAAAAGTTTGGGAAAAGGAAGAAGCTAAAATCATGACCTGCTTTTTGTTTGTTTGAATAAGTTCCCCTGTTACCAACACTTTAATGAAATTAGCAGGGAGTTCTCTGTGTACAGATAATGGGAAAGTGTGAACCCACAGAAAGAATGGATTTTTTTCCTTCTTTTTTTCTGGAAATTGGTTCAAATTGAGTTCAGAAGACACAAACCAAAGCTGAGTATCAGGAAATGTTTCCTGGTGTCACGGTGTAGCCGAGCAGAAGAACCTTTCATGTCTGTAATGGAAATGTTGCTTGTGTAATTTGTAGGAGAACTGGGCAAAGCACGGGAGGGCAGAGTCCTGGGGCTAGCCCTGCAGGCAGTTTAGTCACCTCTGCCTCTCACGGTGATGTGATGCTTCTGGTGCCAGAGCAGGTATATGAAGGCAAAATATACTTCATGCAACAGGATTGTGAATTGATGTGAAATATATGAACAGGGGAAACTGTCAGAGTGCTACTGAGATGTCATATAAGGCACTGAACTGTGAAATGTGTATTTGCCTCCTCCTCTTCCCCACAGCGTCATTCTGGATGTTCTGACAGTTAAGAAGACAATAGACCACTTAAACATGCTCTCACCATTTAACAAGGCCTTGAAATGAATGGAGCTGTAATCTTGGTCCACTAAAAGGTCTTCCCCACTGCCAGAGTTGAGAGAAGAGGCCTTAGGATAAATAAGACTGAAGCCTGGACTGTTTAATAGTCCATTTGCACAGCTGACATGAGATGCCCCAAAGGGGATGCCTTGCCCAGAAGTGATGGGGCCTTTCTAGACAAAGAGAATCATTAATGTGGGCTGCGGGGATTTGCAGGGCTGATCACCCTTTAGTGTGATCTTGCTGGGCATAAGGCATGACTCTGTCCTTAGGGAAAAGGACTTCCACTGGGCTATCTCAATATCCACTGTCCCTACTCCTAAATTGCGCCAGATGACCGCTTTGGGCCCTGTGAGTCGTGCTGGCTCTGGTAGGGATGGATCTTCTCACAGGTGCTCTGCTCCTTACTCTGCAGCTTCCCTTATTGTTGCCTCAATGTTTGGACCGGGGGCAGGCTGTCTCCACTGCTTCTTCTGTAGACCATCGCGGTCCTCAAACGACATGTGAAACCTCTTTTGGAGAGTGAGCGAAGTGTAGCCTGTGGAGCCTGTTTCTCCCACTCCCTTCCTCTTAGATTTTTCATTGTTTGCCTTGTGCTCCTACCATCCAGTGTAAGCTGCAGGGGTGAGCTAGGCTCTCATTTCGGGTTTGGTTCCCAAGCATTAACTTTCTCCTTCCTCTTTTCTATTCCCTGCAGGTACCTGATCAATGTCACCTTTGAAGGCAGGAATTTGTCGTTCAGTGAAGATGGATACCAGATGCATCCCAAGCTGGTGATCATCCTTCTGACCAAGGAGAGGAAGTGGGAGAGGGTAGGACATGTTTGGTAATTCTCAAACTGTGTCAGGGAGTAAGATGCAGGAAGGCTCCAGACTAACATTCCCCCCTGCTTTCTGTACCTCTTATCAAGGCCTGGCATTCTCCCTCTTCCATTTTTGACTGCTGGTGTCTCCAGTACCCAGGCTGCTGTCTTCTCCATCGAGTATGCCATTACAGTCTTCCATTAGTGTGCATAAAAAATTCAGCAGCTTCCATTCTACAACCTTTCAACATAAATTTTCCTGCCTTTCAGAGAAGAGACCTCCTCTGTGTCATGGGTTTCAGTGGCAGAGACAAAATATTTCTCTGCCTGACTTGAAGGCAGTGAAGTTCTGTATGTTATGCCAGTGTTAACTGTGCTTGATATATCTGGCCAGTGTCATTTGCAAGGGGATGGTGCATTAAGTAGGATGTGTACATGAGATCATATCAAGTTGTTCAAAGATCTAGTTTTGCATATTTCTGAATAATTTGCGTGTAACCCAAAGCACCACTTTGGTTTGGATTTCTGTGTTAGTGCAAAGCTTTGCTTCATTTCACCTCCCACATAAATGCCAGTGGTCCAGGCTCAGAACAAGCACTCTCAAAGGGTTTGGGGTCGAAGTAGAGGGGGTAGCTTGAGGGCTAAGAAAATAAGATATAAAAAAGTGATGGGGGTGAGAAGTCAGAGCAAAAGCAAGGAGAATTCAGCAGAGCACTTTGTGATATGAAGCAGAGTTTGGTCTGGATGTGATCATGTGTATGGCTTAGAAAGAAGCCCCTTTGCCACACAAGGCACAGAAAGCCTTTTCTCCTTGGCTTCTTGATCTCTGCATGGACTTGCAAGTGGCCTATGTGGCCAAAACCAGGAAGATATTTACAAGGAAATAAGAATGAAATAGGGTGCTGTCAGAACAAATGCATTCAGAAGAGGTCTGGGGGAACAACTTCTGAAGGAGGCAAGAGCTGTTGCATTAGTGCCTGGCAGGCACTAAGGCTTCCCAGTAGCTGCAGGAGTTTGAGAGGGAGTGAAAGGCCTTATCTTCTGCCTGGTTGCCAGGAAGACCTGTCTTTCCACGTTGTCTTGGAATACTGTGCAGACCAGATGAAAGTGTGTGGTCTGGGAGAGTCAGCAGAGGTCTCAGTGGGACAGGAGTGTGAGGAAACATATGGCATGGCAATAGCATGTGTGGGCAAACTCCTGGATGTATTTGGAGGCAAGGTGGCTGAATATTACACAAGGGGTGGGCAGCCAAGACTCAGGCTGCACATCAGGCTCTATCAATCGCATAAGTTCACTAAAGCCCACCAGGCAAAGTCCAGGAGGATTTGTTCCTAGCTGGCACCAAATTTGTTCTCACAGAGGAAAACTCAATCATCAGAGCAGGAAAAAAAGGCAGTAACAGCATGAATCCTGCTAGGGATGATTAGCAAGGCCAGTTGTGGGGCGTCTGTTGTAGGAATGCTTTGCACACTCCGGGGAGGCACACATAAATGCAATCCTGTTTTTATCCTACTTGTCACATGCATTACCCTGTCACACTATCAGTGAGAACTTGGTGGCTTTCCTGAGTGGTAAGAGGGGTTGTTCAGTCTTTGAGAGCTTATCCAGGGTCTCTCAGATGAATGAGACAATTACTGGAAGGGATGCTGGTGAGCTGGAATGTTAGGGCTAGACCTGGGACCTGCCCAAGCCTTGCTGTCTTTCGGGACTACTTGGCATCCGTTAAACCAGAAGAGTTCTTTATGTCACAGGAGCTAGGGCTGGATTGAAATGAGACTATGATGAACTATGGTGTTAGTGGAATAAAAAGCACATAGTTCCTCCTGAATACAAATGTTTTATCTTGAAGTGGGTGTCTTGCTCAGTGGGAGGATCAGATTATTATAATCAGACTCTGAGCTCTTTGAATTTTACACTGGCAGGTTCTTCCTGGAAAATGCAGAAGTCATCTCCAACAGGCTCTGATCCTGTTCATACCTCCGATACCTTTCATACCTGGAACCTCATACTCATTTTCTTAATTTTCTCCATTCAGTGGAAACACAAACATTAAAATATAAGGGTGAAGTAGAGCTCTTTGTGGTAAAGATCATCATTTTGTTCTGTTTGAAGAGAGTCAGGCAAAGCAGAGTGCTGGCCCTTAACAGCTTCTCCCAGGCAATGCCACAATACAAGCCATAAATTATTCATATATTATTAGCACACAATCCCAATACCTTCATAAGTGCATTGCTTTGCAGTGTAAAATCATCCAAACTCTTACTACTTTTTGCTAAATTAGCAAGGTACTTTGTCCTGGCAACTTCTAGGCAATATATAGAAGAAACTGCGCAAAGTGCAGAAGAGTTTCCAAGTCAAACACTCAGGGGTAGGAGACGAGAGATGAAAGGCTGTATGGGAATCACTGGTTCAGCCCAATTGAGTGCATTCACTATAGCTCAGTCTTTAATTACATCGCTGCACACTTCTATCCATAATAAGACACTGTGCCTGGAAAGAATAACAAGAGGTCATTTAGTCCCTCCCTTTGCCCAAGGGAGGGAACAGCTAGACCAAAATTATTCCTGACAGATGTTCATCTCACCTGTTCTGAGAGTCCTTCGATGCTAGAAACTCCATGAGAGATCCTGAGGCAATCTCTTCCACGGCTTCTTTCTCCTTACCCTGTAAAGTTTTTTTTTAATGTCTAACCTAGATTTCCCTGACTGCAGTTTAAGCCCATTACTACTTGTCATTTCCCTAGTGGACATAGAGAACTGTTTATTCTCTCCCTGTTTTTATCTTCCATATGTATGTTTGAAGGTTTCTATCATGTTGTCTCCCAGTTGTCTCTGTTGTAGATTAAACAAGAATTTGTTTGGTCTCTCCCGGTAGGTCATGTTTTCTAGTCTTCTGATCATTTTTATTAGTCTCCTTTGGATTTAGTTACACAGTTTACTGCTCTGTACAGCTTGGTGCAGTTGACTCTTGAAAGATGGCAAATAGACTGTGAGGAGTATGTCTCATGAGGTGTATATATATATTTTAAAAAATGCTTAAAAACAGGTGCAAAGCCTTCCATTTTCTGAGCAGGAAAGATGCAGATGGTGACTCAACTGTTTCAAGATTTCAGGTATTTGATTTTTTTTTTAGATTTTGATTTTTCTTCCCACTTTGGGAAGAAATATCTCTGAAATCTCACTGATTATTTCAGAACAGGAATTCATTTTCCAGAAGAGCTACAGCTGTCTCCAGACTCTGATGATGATAAATCTCCTCCTGCATCCTTCATAGAGCCTGAAGCCTCGTAGGGCTGACAGTCATGAAAGAACATGTAGGATAATCACTTTCTGGAAAGGGGCAGTAATCTGAGTTCTGCTCTTGTAGCCATGAGCAACGATTCCTCTTGTGATAAGCAAATGTGCTTCATTTCATTCACTTCTCCGTTCTCTGCTTCTTAGGGGCAGAAGGCTGCGTGCCTTCCCTCGCTATCTTTTAATTAGCTAGCTAGTAGAGATCTTTGCTTCATTGGCCAGACGACTTAGGTGTGTTTTGGGTGCCTATATGCCCCTGTTGTATTTATTGTAGAGGGGCAGGTATACAGATGGAAGTGGTGAGGGAGGTCCATCTTTACGCCCCATGAAGGGTCCTGCCTCCATGCAGTGATGAGCTGTGGAGAGAGGTCTCACAAGGTGAGCCAGAGGATTGGTACTACACTAGGTTTTGTGTCTGTGGGTTGTGATGTTTTGCATAGGAAGAGTTTTCACCCAGGCTTTTTCTTTACTGATTGCCTTTCTTTTCTGCTCTCCTATAATCCTTTGTATGATGAAGATTTATTTCTGGGTTCACAATCCTTTTGTGAGAGGTGGCAAATACTGATCTCCAGGTCCTGCTCAAATCCACGTCAAATCCATGTACTCGATGAGGCAGAGCACAGCAGTCCTGTCTTATTAGTTCCCAGCTCCTCCTGTCTACTGCGTCACTTTCTCCCAACAAACCTGGGGATGACACAAAAGTTACTGTCTCTGAGGCAGTCTTTGGGATTCTCTCTCGAGTTTCTTTAGTTTCTAATAAGTTTTGCATCACTTCCCTCACTAGCTTGTACTCAGCTTCTCCCTTTTGCTGATCTTCTCTACCTCTTACCTTAGGTCTGTAACTGGGGATTCAGAGCACTTTTCCATGCAGCTCATGCCAGCAACCTCTTGTGCCACCCCACAGTGCCCTCTGATTGCAGACTCCCTGGGGCATCTCATACCATGCATACTCCAGCAAGTCCTGCTCCTGGCTGCATGAGCAAAGCCCTGAGTGATAGGTTTGGTCAGGGTGCCACTACAAGCCATCTTAGAGGGGCAAAGATGGGAAACCTGTGCTGAAAGATTCTCCCTGCTGCATGTGCTAATCCTCTGCCCCAATCAACTTTCACCCATCCCAGCAGATAAAATGTTTGCCTGCTGTTGCTCCTATAATTATCAGCATTTGACTTTTGAACTCTTGAAAATCAATTAGCAGCATCTGTTCTGCTTCCTCTAGCCATCGGTGTGGCCGTGATTACAAATTCATGGACTGGCTGCTCTTAGCCTGTTCCCTTACATATTAGTGATCCCTGGGAATGGGGCCACTTGCTGTGACATACTATCAGCTGCCTCAGTGACCACAGACTTCCAGTACTCCCTAATGCTGAAATAGGGTGAAAAGTGGTCCCACTACTCTCTGCTGCATGGGCTTTCCTCATGTTCTTAGCCTTGATTGTAGTCCACATAAGGTGAATTAGCAAACTCATATGATAATGTCCCCTGCTTGGGACAGAGCAGTGTCATGCCCATCAGTGCTTGGGAAAGAACAGAAAGGACAGAAGGATTTAGAAAAGAAAAATGGAAAAATAAGATTTGTTTTATCTAAAAAAAAAGGGAGGGAAGCATTGGGAAAGGTTCCCTCGGGATGGAGGAAGAAGCTACAGAAAGAACAGAAGGATTTAGAAAAGAAAAATGGAAAAATAAGATTTGTTTTATCTAAAAAAAAAGGGAGGGAAGCATGGTAAGTCTTTGGATTCCTAAATTATTGTTGAAAAACAGACATTGTGATCAGTTGCTTTTCATGTCCACAGCAGAAAGAAGAAGAAATCTTGCTAAATTTTCAAGCAGAAAGATGTTAGTTGAATATGTAGGGAGCTGTCTAATTGTTAGCATGATGAGACATGGCAAGGCTCATTTGCTGGTGAGGCTCATTTGCTAGAGGACACACAGAAAAATGTCCAACAGCACAGGGTCTAAATCTATCTTGCCCTGCCTCAGAGCTGGTGGATGCAGTAAGTGATCTCTTGTGGTTCTCTGCCAGCTTACATTTCTGTGATTAGATGAACAAGATGAACCTGAAGAGTGTCTCACAAGAGAACACTTATTTGATAGGAAAGAAAAACTGGGTTATGAACAAGCTGATCAGCAAAAACTTCAAATCTTGGTCCAGTGAGGACATCATTTCTGCAGGCTTCTACTGTGTACCTTTTGTATGAGCAGGCAGTTGGTGCATGAAGGTTATTTTGGATGGCTGTAAACAAAAGCCCTTATGAAGGCACTTGTCACCTCCTGCAGTCTGCAGCTTTGGAGGTCTGCTGAACACCACAGAGATGCTGAACAGGCTGCAACATTTGATAATGGTGCAGCCTTCAGGTCTTGTCTCATGTCTTTCTGTATGTCAACAGAAATATTCAGTCATTTCTTTGTGTGCTTCAATGTCCCAGTGGCAGAAATAACAGGGAAGTGGAGAAGAGGACTGAAAATCTAATCAGTATTCTTGACTTTTAGTATGAGTTTGTGTGGTACTGGCCACTTGGTGAAGAACTAATATGAAATCATGTATCTGTTGCATTTCCCAGCAGAAGGAAAGATTTAGATTTCTTTATTTACTTAATTTTCTGAAGAAGGGTCTTTAAAAATGAGAGGAACAGGATGCAGGGTTGGGAGGTGAAACCTGCAGTTGTAAAAATCCAAGCATCTCCTCTGAAGGCCCTCCCCTGCCTTTGGAAAGATGACTAGATCTGTGTTGTCAGACACCCACTTGAGCAAGCTTTTCTGATCGCTCACACATGCATGCACAGGTATGCTTGCCTCTCTTGGGTAGGAGTTATTGCCTTTGGTCAGATTCTGCTCTATGTGTGGAGTTTTGGCACCTTGACAGCATGTCCAGGGACTTCAGAGATGAAACGTTTTTTATCCTGCTGACTCCTTTTATGATGAGACAGGATTGGATTGTTTTTGCCAGTCAGTCTTGTTTTGCTAATTTCCCTGTGTACATGGGGATTTATGACTCATTGTCCCTGAGGAGAAATGGCATAGGAGTTTATTTAAACCTACTCAGAGTTAGTGACTGATTCTGTTCCCATAGAACCAGTTTTTAGGAGGATATAGCTTCACTTAGGGCAGATGAACCATTCTGGATTTAAGCACATATGGCTGAAATTAGAATGGGAGTCTGTAAATGCATTTCCCCTCATATTTGTAAAGTGTTCTTTCTGGACATTTCTCTAAGAGACTGTAATTTCCCAAATCCCTTGCTTCTCATTAGACAACAGACTTGCATAAAGAATACATATTTTATGGATAACCCATTCCCAAGTGAACGTCCCTTAGATACTTGTTCTAGGTCACATCTGATGGCTCTGTTGATGACCCTGATTTCATTAGACAACCAGATGGCTTTATTTGTGCACCTAGCTCAGTCAGTTGAGCGTGATGCTGATAACACCAAGGTCACGGGTTCGATTCCTGTTCGGTCCCCATGTGTTGCCTGATCTAGTCGAGAGGTGGCGTCCCTGCCCATGACAGGGAGGTTGGATTAAATGATCTCTTAAGGTCTCTTCCAGCCTAGGCCATTTTATGATTCTATGATTCCATGATTCTATGATTCTATTTGGCCTGCCTTCTCACAGTTGCCCAGGATGTAGCTGTATGTATTCGTGGCTAATTATGGTCATGTTAGGCTTACACTGACTCCTAAGGAGAAGGGCAGATGCAAGTGCCACACAAAGCTTTCCTTATCAGGTGATAAATGGAACAATCTTTCTGAAAAAGCCTCCTATGTAAATCTTGTGGACATGCTGATCAAATAGTATCTTCACTGACTGATCGTATCAGACCATTAGATTAGATTAGTGCATCCTGCAATAATGAGCTAGTCCATCTCTTTGACCAAAGAGGACACACTAGCTGGATGTCTCCTCCTAACCACCATATATTATGACAGCATAAGCTGTTTGATCTCTTTGCCTCTTGCTGAAGCAGTTTCTGACTTTGTTTGCTTGAATTTTGGAGTGTATTTGTATGATTCATGAGCCTGCAGAAAAATATTCTGGCTCTTCTCCACCAGGCCCTACTCCTTGGCTACCGTAGGGAATTCTTACATTGAAACAATGACAGCTTCTTGGAGAGACCCTGTCCTCTAATGCAAATCCGATATTGGAAAATCTGGAGATCTTTATTAAGCCCAGGCCACAGTTAGAATGCTTCCTACCATTTCTGTGCTGGTGTAAATTATGAGGGTGATACTAGACATCTGGCCTTTACTGGGGTTGCCAACTTGACTCTTTGGACAGGGAAACCCTGAGGACTGTGCCCAGTGTACTAATGTGGTAGCATGATCCAGCCATGTGAGAAGGTTCCTCTTGCTTTGGTTGCACTCTGGATGAGAGCTTGAATCTGAGGCTTTCTTTCAGCCACCTTGCCCATGCCACACAGCAAGGTGGGTCACCATTCGCCCTTACCTCACGTGCAGGCAGTCACCTCTTGCGAGTCATCATTGCTGTCCTCAGCACCCGGTTATGGACTTGGGACTCTGCTCTGCACGGCGGTGTGTGAATGCTAAGCAGAAAGGTGGCTCCTACCCCAAAGTGGTTACACTTTAATTAGAAGACAAAAGGCAGCAGATGGGTACAGATGGACCAACGGGGGAGTACGAGGGAACAATCAGACAACATTAGTCAGCATGGTAGGCAGCAGGTTTTACACACCAACTGCCTAACTCTTGTGAAGGCTTTGAAGGCAGCAGAGAATTATAACCAGCTTTGTGCAAGCTTATGGGGGCCTCATCTAGAGTGTGATGGGCAGGTGGGAAGAAGCAGTAAAGGTGCTTTTGCGTGCTTGGAGAGCTGTGGTTGAGAAGGTAGAACAACTCAAAAATACCCAGTACTGCAGGAAAATTTCCTGTCCTCTTAACGTCTGAGGATAATCCTAACTTTATGGAGGACTCCAAAAACCTGTGGTAAAGCTACATCTTGCAATGCAGTACCACCGATCAGTGGAAGGCTGGTGCCCCAGTGCCAGAGTCACATTGCTCCTGACCAGAAAACCTTCTGCTTGCCAACAGTTTTGAGGTTTCCATGGCATGTCAGATGTTGTTGTTTATCTGTGTGCCTTTCATCGTGAGCATTTAAATGATTGTGGGAATGTGTTATCCCAGCATGTTGACAATAAACATCCATATCTTAATTCAGGTGATAGCTGAGCTGCTGCAGGAAGATGAGCTTTCAAGCATAGGAACAATAATTAAGTATTCCTATCACAATGCAGTACCAAGGATCCATCATATCATCCCTGATCAGTCCACAACATCCTTAAAAAAACAAGAAGGGGGGGTTGATTTGGTTAGAAATGAAAGAAAGAGACATAGCTGTTGCTTCATATGTTTTAGTGAATGAAAAGAAGTATATATTTCTTTATGAGTTCACACAAAATGTTTTTCTGACCTGAAAAATCACAATTCAGGTTATTTAAATGTAGTAAAAACATTCTGTAACATAGACCAGTTTTGACAGAAAAATGACATGTGAAAATGAAATTTTCTATTGCTTTCATTATGTGTAATGCCATTTTTAAGCAAAGTGTGTCATTGTGAAAAGCCTGAGTGATACATGCTGACATTCTAAGAACCCTTTCCCTTGCCCTCTCTTAATGCCAAAACTCTTCTCTAATTTCAATCTGAGCACAAGAATGACTTTTCCCCCAGACTATTTATGAGTGAAATGACTATTCATTAGTCCAACCGGAATTGCCCCAGCTGTACTCCACTCAGGAGGGACACAGACAGGTTGTGTGTCCTACAACACTGGGTGGATACACAGCACAGCAAATTTTCCTTTCCCTTGCTTTGGCCCCAGTTGCATACTGGAAATCACTTCAAGGAGTCTGTAGCAGCCCCAAACCACACAAGTTGCCCCAGAGCTATTGGAAAAGGCTGTTAATTTCCTGTTGCTTTTGGTGGCCAGTCTATGCAATGAAAAGACAGACAAGGAAAGCATGGGAATTTTAGTGGTTTTAGGATTTGAAATCCATGAAGAGATGAGGGCAGAGAGGAAGCAGCCAACCAGGCTGTCTGGAGAAAGTGCTAGCATAGCTTCTGCTGAAGGAGGCTTATGGTGAATGAATGCGCTCCCAGTGCCTGAGGGTGTGCTTTCATCTGTTCGGTTTCATTTGCTTGAGACTCTGTCTCACATTGATGATGTCTTTGCTTGGCCTGTGAATACTTCCCTTCTTGTATTTTTACATTTCCTGAATGTTGTTAACTGGAGGATTTATTTTCCTTCTATGGGGCTTGGGAGAAGGGAGCTGCTGCTGTGCCCTCATCTGCATATTCATAGGACCCTAAGTTTTTCTTTCTCTTGCCTTTTCTTTTGGTTTTGTTTTTCTTTGTCATCCTTTTTTTGCTAGGACTTTGGCAGTTTGGTTTTCCTGGAGTAGAAGTCTGGTCACATTTGCCTCTGAATGCATTCGAAATAATGTTTTCTTTAATATGAAATTGCTCAGACTTCTTTTGGGTAAGGAATAGCTTGTTTGTTGTATCTTTGGCTTGTTTTCTCTTCCATGGTGTTGGTTCTGGCCAGCATTTCTGTTCTCAGTTCTGACATGCTCCTTTCTTTGGTTTGAATCCTGATTGTGCACAGTTGATACTTACCTGCATCTTGGCAATTATTTTTACTAGACCAGGACAGTCTTTTCTCTTGTGGTTCCCCCCTCATTTATATGTTAACTTCTCTGCTGCTTTTCAAAGACATCTCAGCGTTAAAACTATGGTTATCACTGGAGCTAGTGTGTGCTTGAGTTACTCTTGCTGCTCATGAACTCTGGCATGCATTTAGTGTCATCGATTTGAGCGTACAATATGTTCAGCGTCTTTTGTTTTCCCTCTGCCTGAACTGTGTTTTCCCCGAGTCTGTAATTTTTCAGACTGCCTTCAGTAATGTTAGATCCCAGCACTCACTCTTTCGTTGCCTCGTAGTGGTGTCTGAGTTTCTGTCACTATCCTTTGGCTTTTCTTCCTTGTGAAAGGCTCTGGCATTTACTGACCTGGGTTCATTTCTAAACTGTGCTGGGGGTTGTACTCTCTTCTGCTGAGTCAGCAGTTTTCTAGGCTTATTTAATTTCTTTCTGCTGGGCTAGCTCCATTCTGCAATGTCTCCCACCATGCCAAGCCTGGAAGATTGTTTGACAGCCTTTTTCTTGTTCCTGTTTAAGCTTTCGACTTGGTCTGCATTTTGTGTGACAGTTTCCGGGTCTTGTTTCCCTTAAGTTTCTTTCCTCGGTTCCTGTACATGATAATGACTTACATTTCTATTGTTCCTTCCTTCGAGAAGGATCCTAAGCACTTTGCAAAATTAACATACAGGCAACATTTCACTATGAGTAACGTTCAGCCGCTCATGTGGTGGAATGGAGTTAGGCTGTTTAATGATGCAAATTGGTGCTGCACAGCCATGAAGGGTAAGAAAGAGGAGTCTCAGACAGAAGGAGGTGAGGAATTTTTAATTGGATTCTGGCCATTTTTGTCCCCAAAGTCTGTTTTTGGGGAAAATGACACAGATCATTAAAGATCAGGAGTGATAAGTCTTGTGCCCTTCCCTTTCCTGATGATAATGCCTGATCCTCAGAATTATGGTGGGAGGAAAAATCGAGATTGTGAAAAAACATAGTTCGAGATCAATGAAAATATTAATTAATTTTGGTCAGATATGGAGATTTATTTTGAAAGTTTAATTGCTGTAAATGAAACCTGACATTTTGGTATTTTCATGTAGACTCACAAAATACTTTAGATACCATTCACAGAGATGACGTGGAGGAGGAAATGGCAGCATATTCCCCCAGATACCAGAGCCTTGTTAGCCAGACGGTGGGGATGGACTCATGGGCAAAGGAAAAACTGTATTCAAATCCCTTCTGTGTGACTCAAAAAGGAGGTTTAAAATGCAGGATTTGTTGCCTCTCAGGAGAGAGGTCTAGCCCTTGGGACTGAGATTTTTTTATGATTTTTTTTCTTTTTTAATTGAAATTCCTTTGCCAGTAAGTACTCAAAGTGTCTTTGCAGATCTTTGTTTGGATCCAAATTTCTATCACTTTTATTTATCATGTCTGATGAAGAACATGATTCCTGTGTGTGTATTTATGGATGAGTTTGATGAGTAGAAAATTGAAAAAAGCAAGCAAATCTAGATTCAGACTGAAGTGGTACCTTTTTTTTTTCCTTTACTTTTTTCCTGTATTGTTTAGACCTTGCCTTGAAAAATCATTTTTTTTGCGCAGCTTAGAACAGTGTTTTTGTCAGTGTTGGAGCTTGCAGGGCTGGCCCTTATGAGACTGGGTAAACTATGCAGCAGGGCAGCTTGCCACCCACCACATAACACGGGGTGCATACTGCCATGTTAATGCTAATAGGTGCTGCAGATCCTTTTTTTTTTGTCCAGTAGATCCACCTTGGTATTACGTAGTCCCCTGTTTTTTTGAGAAGAAATAGTGTTTGCTGGTAAATTAATTTATACTGAGTGCAGCACTGGACAGCAGAGGTGTACCGCAAGTTTTCCAGTCTAAGAAGTGTTGTACAACAGTCTCACCACCCAAGCTGGGAGATCTGGGAGTAGTAGTCTCTTCTTCTGCCGTCTGCTGCCTGAGATCAGCTGCTGCATGCCAAATTTAACTGTTTGCTCCAAGCATCATCTGGGTGTTTTAAGAAGTCAAGACTGCTCGGGTCATTTCTTTCAGGCCAGTGCTTTACTTTTGTTCTTTTTTAGAAGTGGGAGATATTTGCTTTCCTTCTTAGATGTGTGCTCATTTTCACCAAGGCCAGAGTTCTTTGTATTGCTGCATTTAATTATATTTGCTCTGTAAAGACTATTGGGATTATGGCAGCATCTCATTTTTGTAGCTTTTCTGCCTCTGACAGGGACTACCTGTGGAGAGCTCCTTTCCTTGAGCTGCTTCTGTGTAAAGATCAGCCTGCATTTGTAGTTTCCACCAGCTTCACGCCTTGTCCCGTTTCTTACAGATGGCTGCTCTTTGAGGTCTCTGCTTTTGAGATGGCTGAAGAACAGACTCATAGAGATCTCTGTGTGTCTGTATTTGAACAGTTGTTCTCCTCCACACTCTGCCTCCTCTGTTTGGTCCCAGAATAAGTATTGTGTGTGTATACATTTTCCTGCTCATTGCCCAGACACCTTGCTCCAGCCTCAGACTAATGGAGACACTGTCTTAAAAATAAAGATTAAAAGAGTATAGTCTAGTGAAATCTGCACTAAGGACTTTCTCCATTAAGAAGTCTCCAGTCTCAGATAAGCACTCTGAAGTATTCCCAGGGTTTACTGTGCAATGTTACTTGAACTTTAGTTAAAACCTACTTTCTCTGGAAGGAGCTTGTGTCTTACTGGACCCTTGCCTAGTTGCTGAGGATAGATTTTTCTGAAGTATATACATTTTTTGCCAGATAGGGAATATGATAATTTCCCACAAGGAATAATCAATAAGTAAAGGAAGGATTTCTTTAGGACAATACAAGTGAAAGTAATTAAAAAGCAATGAGGAGGCAGGAGGTGGAGCAAAAGTGTTTTTAGATTGAATGTTAGGGATCAGTGTTTTCTACCCGAAGATGTGAAACAGTTGTCTGATGAACGTGCTGGGAACTTGATTGCTGTGGCTCTTGACTATGGGACAGGACAGATCAAATGAGAGGGAAGCGGAGAGCAACTAACTGGAGAAACATCCACCAGATTTGTTATTTTCATTGTTCCATTTTTGTCTGTGTGTTGCTCTGGAGAGTGAGCAGCACAGCATCCCTGGGGGAAATCCTCCCTCTCCCAGATATGTTCTTCCCTCAGCCACCCTGTGTGCCCTACCTATGAGCAGGAGCATGTAAGAAATTTCCCTTGCCTTCTGCTTGAGAGGAGAGGTCTCAGTCTGTGCTGTGACAGAGGGAGAAAGCTGAGGAACCCAGTGAGTTTCTGTGCTGCTCACCCTGTGCCTGCACGAGTGGAATTTTCCAGAAGCATCCCCCCTCTGCCAACACCATCGCTTTGCAAACTCCAAGAAACGCAACTCATGAAAATGCATTCTTAGCACACAGCTGACATGGTCAACATCTGGTTTCCAAAGAGAGCGCTGTGAGAGATTTGAAATTGCTGCACTGTGGAAAAAATGACTTGGGGTAATTATAGATACCTAACAATACTATTTAATTTCTTCTGCCATGTCTTTCCTACACAGTGTATCTGGTAATGCTTCAGAGAGCTGAATAATTCTGACAGAGGGTAGTGACAGGGGTAGGTAAGGGAGAAGAAAAGTCTCCCTGTATTTTCAGTTAGGATCTGAAAGGAAGGAAATGGTGAGTGGAGGATTAGATGTTTTCAAGTCCTGCTCCAGAGAGGGGCACCTTTGCTTCTTTCGTGTATCGCCTATAGGAGGAGGAGGATATAGAGAATGATGAGGGAAGCTGAGAAAGGCAAGACCTCTGAGCACAGACTCACAGGACAGGGGAAGCGTAATATAAAGTCTCACTGTCAGCTGGGGTGCTGCTTGGCCCAACCTCTGCTGAACAGGTTTAGAGCTTGGGACCTCAGGGAAAAGGGAGGCAAAATTTTCTAAGGTTGGGCCTGTGACCAGTGGTGAGACTGCTCCAAGAAACAATTCAGAGTAGCTAAAAGTGAGATGCTGGCTCAGAAAGGATCTTTGCTTCCTGCGTTACAGAGGGAGTCTGCAAAGACCAGCTTCAGCAGGCTTAGGTGGGAACAAGCCTGGATCCCAGCAAGGTCTCCTCTCTGCTTCAGAAGTGCTGTCACTCTGTTGGCACTGCAGTCCAGAGGTCTTGCGTAGGCGGTCTGTGTTCACAGCCAAGACTCCTCCTGGCAGCACAGAGCCAGCTGCAGTGATGACCTGTCCCCCAAGAAGTGAGCACATTCCCTAGGGGCTGCTGCAGCAGAGACAGGAGGCCTTAAGAAGAGGCTCAAGGGCCAACATGGTTTAGGAGAAGCCTTCAGAAACGAAGGTGTGTAGTGAGAACCACAGAAGGCAGAACTGGGGAGCAGTGGGTAAAAATAGAATTTGGGGGCATTAGATGTCGATTCTAGTGTCAAAGGGGAGGCAACCAGGAGAGGGAGCCTTGGAGATTATTGAAACTTTCTGTCCAATAGCAGGAGAAGGATGTTGTGAGGGGTTGCTGTTGATTTGGCCTGCTATGCAGCCAGGGTCACAGCAGATAGACCGGGATGCAAGATGAAGGTGAAGCCTTTGCCTCAAGCCCCACAGATGTTGCATGCTACCTTTCTGCCATTGTGCTAGGTCCTGTGTCCCACCTCAGTTGTCAGGTTCAAGACAGTTAGAGCTGTGCAGAGGTGAAGTGAAAGGCAGCAGAGGTTTTCTAAAAGGATGATAGAAGGTCAGCAAGAGACTTCAGGCTGAGGACTTGTCAACTGATATAGCTTCTACTGGTAAATTGTCCCCTGAAGGCAAGCTTTTAGTATCATTTCATTTAGAGAAGTGCACCAAAAGGGATACAATGAAGATATTCAAATTATCAAAGTGTGATTATTATCCTGGAAGACGCACTGGTTAGGACTCATTTGTCTATCATGCTCATCAGGGCTTGTCTCAATGATATCTAATCTAAAGAGCTGTTGATACTGATGTGTTACAGTACTTAAGTGTAGGCCTTGTGAAAGAGTGACTGCCCTAAAGCAAGTCGTATTGAGTTAACTTGCAGAAAATCCTCTGAAAGGTTTTTCAGTGGAAAATTAGTATTTCAGTTAAAATAGATATTGCATATGAGGGGTTTGTTTTCCTTGAAACATTCCAAGTTTTTGTGAGAAGGCTGAGAAGTTTGAAAAGAGATACTCCAGAGTCTTTTATTGCTACAAATGGGTACAAATTTTTTGTTCTTGAATTTTTGAACACTGTTTTGAAATTTTCAGCAAAAGAAGCAATGTCAGGGACCTCCTCTCATTTATATTCAAATGGATATTTCTGCGTGTTTCAGGAAGCTAGAAACATGAACCAGATGATTCTGGTATTAAAAAAAGGACATACTCTTAGCTAGCGTACCTCCTTCATAGGAAATTACCATCTCTCTGTGCTCCAGAAGGTTCTGCAATGATAAATGCAAAGCTATGCAATTGCTGAGGGACTAACCAAGCCTAGATCTTTGAGAAAACAGCTAGGGATGGATACCACTTCAAGGTCGAGATCCTGGACAAATCTGAAGCTCCGATCTCTTCTCCTATTGAGGGCTTATGAAGGCTATGGTGAGCATGAGTATATAACACTATGGCAGGAAACACACAGAAATTATTGGAAAGGGGTATAAGAATTAATGATAAATGTTTAGGTAGCACTACAACTTTGCAGGATCGTTTCTAAAAATTAAAGCAAAAAAGAGGTGTTCTGTTCTTGAAGGGCCTCTCTCATAGCCCACCTAGACAGTATCCTCTATAAGTGTTATGCAAAGCTTTTGTCTTTTCCTCATTCCCTTGCACCCTCTCCCATTTCCTTACTCCAGAAACTCCTTTGGTGCTGCAAACCAGACTACTCTGAGTTACAGACATGCTGTAAATCTGGTACTGCTGTTCCCAACCCAGCCCCTCTTTCTGGGGCCTGAGCACCGTCTTTGTCCTCTGGTGGACTGGGATGGCCAGGTTCTTCATGTGATGTGTGCATGCCCTGGAAGCCTTTTCATGCTCTCCCAGTATTGTTCCTCTGGACAGTGCTGGACAGGGTAGTGGTGCAAAGCTCAGCAAAGCCAGAACACGAAGATAGCAAAGGGAGAAGGGCTAAAATAAATAATCCTCATGAGACCTGGGTTGAAAGCAGATTGACTGCATTCTTGATTAGAAACTTGTGTTTTGGGGAAGAGACTGAATCAAGTTTATCTCTGCTTAGAATTTTGTGGTTACTGGTCATCCACTTCTGCAGCACTTTTCAGAGCAGTGAACCGAATACTGCCAAGTGGCCAGCCAACTGTATACCTGCAGCATAACACTGACAGCACTGGAAACTGGAACTGGCTTCAAGGATTTTCTGGCATCACCTGACCTCAGCAGGAGGAGACAGGTTGCCAGCCTTCTGTGAACAAGTCTGAGATCCTGCAAACAGCTATCGTTCAAAGTAGCAGAGCTCTCCCTTTACCTGCCTGCCTGCCAGAGGGCTTCCTTGCAGGGGAAGGTGGTTGCTGAGTTGCCTATGCAGAAGCAGATCTGAAGACCTCTGATTTTCTTCACCTATTTCAGCTTAAGTTTGGAGCAGGGAAGCTGTGAAAGTTGTAATAACCAGGATTCAGTTGCTGAGAGAGCCACGC
>NW_009714590.1:141090-143978 GCF_000703405.1 Apaloderma vittatum
CCATTAATACCTTCAATCTGCTATCTCCAGCTACAGGGTAGTTTGAGGCAATTGCCTATCTATACAAGGACTCTTGGTTTGGGGAATAAGACTTCTGTGTGAGTGCAAGGTGCATCTTTTTAGTAGTTTTGGTGGCTGAGACTTGTTTGGAAGAGGCTACAAGAGCTCAGAAAAGCACTAGAAGTGTTTGAATTTACCTGTGAAAGGAGCCTGGATGGCTGACCTCCAGGCACTATGGTGTCCTATCTATTTTGTGTTGGACATGTGGACAAGAAACAGCACCCTAACTGTTTAAAAAAAATCTGTTTTGATTTTACTTGTTGTGTTTTGTACCACCGTTGCTGCAGTCATTATCTCTCTTGCTACTGAGTGCCACAAAGCACTGTACAGGAGCTTGTGCTGAAATTGTAGTAGCATTAGGCTATTTCACTGAATATTGCTCATGTGCTGACCCTACAGTACATCTCCTTTTCAGTGGTGAGCCTACCTTTTTTGTTTCCGGTGCAGCTAAAGGTACTGAATTTGTTCTCCAGAGCCATCTGCGGCTTTGCATCCTCAATATTTTGTAGCTTTATGCTTCAGCCTGGATAGAAATTTGCTAGTTTAATTGAGCTAAAAATCTGTATATTTGTACATGTATTTTACCAGTGGTGTGATCTTGGCACAGGCTGCTAGATACTGATACTTTCTTCCATGCCCTTGGTAAAAAGCAGACAAAGGTTGCTGACCTGTTTGCTGAGGCTGATTCTGAGGAGAATGGTAGTATAAGGAGGTGTTGGATATATGTCTTCTTTATGGGCTGTGGAGGTCTCTAATGCCATTTTCTGACCTTGTGTTAATTGGAAGTGTTTCCATGGATGTTTTTCAATTTTATTGCCATTGCACTTGGAGAGATTGAAATAATATGCGATATGGAATGGGAAATAAATAAAACCAATGATCTTATGAGATTTGGCAAATCTTACTTCTGTGGTGCCTGGAGCCTCTTTGTTGGCTAATAAACTATTTGTCCTTCTTTCTCTGACTTCTCTTCTGGAAAAAGTGTTCTCGCAGGATCTCTCTCTTACACACAATGAGCACCAGAAATGCTAAGGAATGGGAAGCAGGGCAGTGAACAGGGGAGACACTCTTTGACTGGAGAGGATGGAAGGAGGTGGGGAACCCCCTCGAATGTGGAATGTACAAAGTGGCAGATCCAAGTTGAGGGATTTGTTGACTCCTTTGTTAATCAAAAAGTCAAAAGAGCGGAGATCAATTGGAAAAAATGGCCTTCATCTGGGTTAAGACAATGCCTCTAATTTCCTTTAGCAAGATGACTGATGGGCTGTGGACAGCTTGTTCCAGGAGAACTCCCAGGAAATGGGACTTTATCGATAAGGGAGGAGCAGCAGAGCAGCCTGGTGAGATCCACAAGCTCTTGTGCTGGAGCAAGTGCATGAGGTCAAGTTTTCCCTTTCTGCTGGTGCAGCTGCTGAAAGAAGAACCTTCTGGCTTGCAGATAGACTGATCTAGACAGACTGCTTTTATCAGCACTTATTGTTGAAACAGGTGCTTATGTTGTGGAGACAACAATTTCCTTCCCATTTATATCATGGTTATCTGGAGTTACTTACAGTTATGTAGCCATGGCTATGGAGGAAGAGTTTGGATCAAAGCTCACAACAATGTCCCTTACCTCTTGCAGTTTGCCACATCTAAAGGAAATACCTAAACTATTTTTAATGCAGTTCACTAAAACTTTCTGTGATGATCCCTTTTCTAAATCCACCTGCAGGAGACAAAATTTTATTTACTTTAATTTCCACTCTCAGTCTTCTGACAATATAGTTTACAAAGGGCAGTATTTCTAGCACAACTCAGTTCAAGATTTATTGTTCAAGAATGAAAATTTCCTCTGTACCCCAATTCCCAGCAAATTTATTTACTTGAGAACAGGAAAGTTCTGACATTTTGCAATTCTCTCTCCTGAAGCCATGCTGAGTATCAATGATCTTCTGACCTGCGTCCTTTGTATACTTTGTGTTTTGCAGCAGTCTTTAAAGCAACATTGTAAGGTGCAGTTGCCTCAGGAGAGGCAATGCTTGATTGCTCTAGGTCCTTCTGGTAGAATCCCTGCAGTCTGTGATGGGTGGCATGTGGTATAGACCAGCTCACAATTCCTTTATCTTTAATCTGTGCACAAACTCCCCATGAGAAGCTGAGGGAGGGGAGGTGCAGCTGTCCTTGTGACACTTTTCCTTCCTTGCCCTTCACAGAGAGGCCAGAAGCCAGCTTTCCTGTCTGCTGAAAAAGAAACACTTGCAGACATGGCACCTGAGATTAAACTGCCAAGAAAGGGCTGATAGAGAGAAGTACTTTTTGAAAGAAGATGTTAAATCCTGAAGTCCTTCTCCAGTGGCATCTCTGCCACTTCATGGTGAACGCAGATCGGGGGGGGATTCATTGGTTGTCAGTAGCAGTGATTTTTTTCTGCTGCTGCTGATGTACCTCTGCTCTATGCTACAGGTTTTTCTGGCCATGGTAGGAGTGTAGCGTCTCCATAGGAGGTTATGAGTTCATTGTGTTTTAATATTGTCAGTAAATGATGTGGCAGACTTCAGAGTGCTTCAAGACATAATGTCCCATTTTCTCAGTAACAAGGTAGGACTGCTTTTGCTTATGCTCTCTGGAGAGCAAAGTGAATTTGATCTCCAGGCTGTTATTCCAGGCTTCTCCACAGATGCTGAGAACAGTTAAAAATGCTGGTGGAGTTCTTTAAGTGTCCAGTGATTTGGACTCAGAGAACAAGGCCTCATCCCTCAGATATTTTAAGTGTGTGGTCCCCTGGGGCCCAGGAAAAGAAATAAAACTGTGTGTTAGAGTGTCTTGGGTTACAATATGTAACCAAA
>NW_009714591.1:0-3021 GCF_000703405.1 Apaloderma vittatum
CAGCACCAGTCACCACCACTCTCTGGGCCCAGCTCAGCTCATGCCAGCAGCAACCCCTGGCTTCTCGTTGAGTTGCATTTTCTAGCCCTGCAGCTTCTTGACATGAAGTGTTAGGAATCAGAGCAGGGGTTTGCTCTCACCATATCGATCCTTTCTGTATTTCAGAAAATGGCCATCGAGCCGGTAACACTGCAGATCTTCTGGCTCGCTTCCAAACTGCACCACAAATACTCCTTGGGAGCACTCGCAGAGCTCTGCGCTCTCTGTTTGGGTTCCTGCCGTGGGACTTGATTTCGTTTTCCCCATTTAAGCACACCAGAATTTCCCGAAGTGTTTTTTCCAGTGCTCTTGAGTGAACACTGGAAAAGAGCTGAAAATAAGGCATTTGAAACTAAAAATATCTGAAGTCAGGAATTTTTACGCTGGAAAAAAATGCTTCTTAGTAAAATGTTGGCTCAGTTAGCTAATGACTGCAGCCTGTGGCTTGAGCAGCGATCAGATCAGCGTGCGTTTGCTCTGAATAGTTTATGTACTAGTGCTTTTGACTGCCACTACTCACAGTTTAGCTGCAGATGTGCGGGAAAGATGTGGGTCATACCAGTTATGGCCGTCAAGGATACTTTGGTAAGTGGCTGTCTAAAACTTTGCACTAGAAAGAAAAGAAAGTTTACCAAGAATAATGAGATAATATAAAGTGTAACTCCAATGAGAAGTTTTAGCGTGAATCTAAATATTTATTAAAGTGTTGCTTTTACTTATTTGCTTACTTTCGTGTGTAGAGAAAAATATAAATGACTTCCATTGCGGGGGGTGTTGTGTTTAGTTTTGGGTTTTTTTCCAAACTGGCAATTATTTTCTGAAGTTTCTCAACTTACAGCACGCACAGAAAGAAAAAATTCCCATAGCTCTTGTACTTCTTTGCCCGAGCAGTACTGTGAGACAGGTATTGTCCGTTGTCACTATTTTTAACTCGTTTCTTTTTCCTGTAGCTTTTTAAGAAAAAAAAACAACTTGCAGAGTCTTGTCCTGTTGAAACATAATGCAAGTACATCAGTTATCGCCCACTCAACATTGCTTTTCCATGTCCTAAATTGTGTGGAGAACTCTTCCATGTCCTGTCTGAAGAACTGAGTCTCATCTACACGTAGATAAGTTGTGTCATTTTTGCGACCTCTCCCTTTGAAAATCGCAACAGTTTTGGCGACCCAAATGGGACGGACAGCAGGACCTTGCGAGTGAGACTGGACGAGATCGAGCGCTGATGGAACTCCAGCCGGCACCGAGGAATTCTCAGGGAGAAACATCGCCTTCGACTCTCACAGCTCCTCGCAACGTTCTCTGGACGGTCAGGCATTTCTCTAAAATTTCGGGGGCTACCCTTATGAACTAACCTGTAAGTCGTGGTGTTGGAGACCCCGCTTGGTTGGGCTCGGGAAGCCCAGGAGCCTGCCCGTCAGACGGGGCGAAAGCTCCGCAAGGTTGGGCTGGGGAATTCCTGGTATTTGGAAGCCGAGGCGCTGCCTGTGAGGCGAACACAAAAGCCATCGCAGGGTTGGCAGTTGGATTTGCGTTGGTATTGGTATAAAGCGGGCCCGCGTATGCATGAAAAGTGTATGTATAATAAGGCACCTTACTGGTTTATGCTGTAATCCGCGTTTTTGCAAACTGTGTGAGGGTGTGAGATTGAGACGTGCGATCGCGCACGAAGCAAGTGTGGAGCTCTGATCCACGGTTCCGCCACCCCACGAGGGGAGCGGCCAGAGACGAGCGAAATGTAAGGACCAAACAATTGTGAGAGAAAAGTGGAAAATGTCAAAACTTGCTAAAACCTCACCTCTGGGATGTCTCCCAGCACACTGAAAAGAGTTAAAGGAGGATTTTCAGAAAGGTAGGCTTATTGATTATCGTAACCATGAATGGTTATTTTATGATTTAGAAGATGGTGAAAAATGGCCCCTGAATGAGACTTTGAATTATAATACTATTTTGCAATTAATGTTGTTTTGTAGAAGGAAAGGAAAATGGGATGAGTTTCCGTGTGTTGAATTATTCTTTTACCTTCAAGAAAAGCCAGAAGGGCAGAGAGATTGTAAAATGAACGATCAGGCTTGTAACAAAGAAATGCCTCTATGAGTAAAGGAAAAGAAAATACAGGAGAAACATTTGGTCTGTGCCTCCACCAAAATGTGCCGTAAGCATTTGACTTTAAAAGAAAAGAAAAGGAACAAGACTTATGGAGCCCAAATTAGATACAGCACCACCAGCTCCTATAGCTCCTGTTCCGATTTATCCCCCCATCCTCCTTCCTCACCCCCTTTTGAAGTTGAACCTGGTTCTGGTGGTGATTCTCTGAACAGGAGGGCAGCATCAGAAGACAATCCCAGGAGGATATTAGAAAGAAACTTCAGAAATTGGAAGGAGCGGAAATTCGAAATTTGGACAGACTATTGGAAGTAGCCTGGAAAGTTTACAATAATCGAGACAAAGAGACTGAAATGAGAAAAGAAAAACAATTGCTTGCAGTAATGACAGGGGTATCAGGAGTTGCCAACCGGGGACGGGGGCGAGGAAGAGGGATAGTGAGGGGAGGAATGAGAGGAGGTGGTAGAGGAATTAACCAAACCTCTCTCAAAATAAATCCACGTGCCTACTGCAAAGAAGAAGGACATTGGGAAAATGAATGTCCAAAATTAACTAATCAACAAATGGCAACTAATATGATGGTTTTGGGACAATACACACAATGACTAACACCGGAGGCGAACCCAGCTGAGCCTCTGGTTACAAGAGAGCTGGGAGGAGGGAAAAAAAAAAAAAAAAGGAGTTACAATTTTGGTTGATACAGGTGTGACTTTTTCTGTTAAATGAACCAGTAGGGAAGCTGGGGAAAAGGAGTGCTGAGATTGTGGGGGTCACAGGGAAAGGGGAAAATAGGCCATTCCTACAACCCCTAAACTTGCAGTTTGGCAGTAAAGAAATAGCACATGAATTTTTATATGTTCCAGAGTGTCCTATACCTTT
>NW_009714591.1:3148-3562 GCF_000703405.1 Apaloderma vittatum
CCCAGAAGTAGAGAATGCAGTAATCCCCGTGGTATGGGAAACTGATATCCCAGGAAAATCTAAATTGGCACAGTCAGTAAAAGTTGAATTGAAAGAAGGAGCTAAACCAGTCAGGGTCAGACAATATCCAGTTAAACCAGAAGCAAAGCAAGGAATTAAGAAATTAATTGATGAATTTTTGAAATATAAAATTTCAGAAGAATGTGAACGAGAATACAACACACCTATTTTACCAGTAGAGAAACGGAATGGAGACTATAGACTTGTTCAGGACTTAAGACCTAGAAATCAGATTGTGACAGACACACACACTCAGTTGTAGCAAACCCATACACGCTATTGACAGCTTTAAGAGAGAGTTATCAGTGGGTTACAGTGCTTGGTTTAAAAGATGCTTTCTTTTGTATTCCATTG
>NW_009714592.1:0-267 GCF_000703405.1 Apaloderma vittatum
GGTGGCCAAGAAGGCCAGTGTCATCTTGGGGTGCATCAAGAGCGTAGCCAGCAGGTTGGGGGAGATCATCCTCCCCCTCTATTCAGCCCTGGTGAGGCTGCATCTGGAGTACTGTGTTCAGTTCTAGGGTCCTTGGTTCAAGAAGGACAGGAAACAGCTGGAGAGGGTACAGCAAAGGGCTACAAAGAGGATTAGGGGATCAGAACATGAAAAAGGCTGAAGGACGTGGGGCTTTTTAGTCCAGAGAAGAGAAGACTGAGGGATGAT
>NW_009714593.1:0-217 GCF_000703405.1 Apaloderma vittatum
TTTTCAAGACTGAACAATCCCAGCTCCCGCCTGTCCTCAGAGCAGAAGTGCTCCAGCCCTTGGATCATACTTGTGGCCCTCCTCGGAACACGCTTCAACAGATCCATGTCCCTCTTACGATGGGGGCACCAAAACTGGACGCAGTATTCGAGGTGGGGTCTCACAAGAGCAGAGTAAAGGGGAAGAATCACCTCTCTTGACATGCTGGCCACCCTCT
>NW_009714594.1:0-13141 GCF_000703405.1 Apaloderma vittatum
TAATGACAGGACAAGGGGAAATGGCCTCAACGTTGCGTCAGGGTAAGTTTAGATTGGGTACTCGGAGGAAGTTCTTTACTGAACAAGTGGTGAGGCGCTGGAACAGGCCGCCCAGGGAGGTGGTGGAGTCACCAACCCTGGAGGTGTTTAAAAAAAAAGTAGATCTAGCACTTGAGGCTATGGTGTAGTGGTTAGGTATGCTGGGGTGAAAGTTGGACTAGATGATCTTCAGAGGTCCCTTCCAACCCCTAACATTCTGTGATTCTGTGATTCTGTGAGAAGACATAAGCAATTAATGGGAACTAAGGGTTGTGCAGTCGTTGTAGGCCCCTATCTGAAAGCACACGGCTGAACCTAGACAAGTAGGGTTATGGAGTGGAGAGGAGAGTGGAGGTCTACTGTAGGTCAGACAATAGTATTAGGAGAAGATGGGATTCAGAATGAGGTGGGAGATATGGAAGTTAAAGAAAAATTGAATGAAAAGTGTAGCCATGAGATCTCCGTTTAGGGTAGGGCTGAAATCCTCCATAATTAATGAGAATTATTAACATTTTTGTGCTTATTGCATAAGTTCCCAGGTAGAAGTTTCTAGCTAGATAATACTGTAGTCTGTTCACCTCTTTTTTCCTGCATTGAGTGAAGTCTCCTTACTTTTGATTATCTCAGGGTAAACTGACAGTTTCACTTAAATAAAGTTCATGTAATACAGATTTATACTGCATCATGTTGTATAACAGTTTTCTTGTCTAGTTTGTACAGCACAGGGCTCATGCAGCAGATTTAAGATGCTGACAAGTTCTCCTCCCTTGGGAAGGATGAGTGGCTTTAAAGTTATTAAGGTTTCAACATGAAACAAGAAATGATGCCTTACAAAGAAAATAATCCCATTGATTTTGTGTAGTGTTTTGATGGAAAGGTTGTTCCAAAGACAAAAGAAAATACTTTTGAGTAGAATAAGGAGATTGAGAAGAGAAAATGCTGATTGCTGCCTTTTTAGCTTTTAGCCACTTGACAAGTACCTCTTTTTAAGAGGCAAGAAACGGAAGAGGTATTGGAAAGTTTAATGGAAAACTATCAAAAAGCCTCAACACAGTCTTTTCTGAATGTGCTTGCCTACCATTTTTATGTGGAAATAAATCAGATTTAGTAACATGTAATGATTCTAATTATAAACAGTAGGAAAAAAAAAAGACCCCCTGCATCGTAATCCTAGAAATCACAGGCCCTACATGAGATCCAGTGGGGTAGTACTGGGGTCTTCCATTGTGGTTGTAGTTGAACTTATCTCACTTCTCTTCTCTATGGTCCCGTTCTATGAAATGTGCACAATTCTGCACTCTTCTCTCTGTTCACTGGGATATGAAGTCATTTTTCCATCTCTCCTTCTGAATCGATGAGTCAAAAAGTGACTGCTCTGCCAGTAAACAGGTAAATGAGCACATGAGGTAGGGTTTTTTCTTTGAAAACATTTTTTTTCAGAGTTTAGAGTAGGTTACCGAGATTACATGTCAATACATCTAAGATGGATGTTAAAGCACTTGAAGTATATCTCAACTTCAACAGCAGTGAAATGCAAGTCTTGTTTAGATAAAACTCTCTAGTGTGCACTTCTAGAAGAAAAACCCACCTGGCTGACTTGACTTAGGTAGTCTGGAGAATGATCATGACTCTTAACTGCATTGCTGGAAGATTGCTAGAATAACACACTCCAGAGCTGAACAAATTTGTGTTGATCACATGTTTTATTGGGTATTACTTCTAGTTTTCCACTAATCATGACCTCAAAAGGTTTTTCAGGAGAGATCCTCCTGGTCTGCAAAGCCAGTATATTATTGAATAAACACAGAAGCCTGTCAGAGAAAAGAAAAGGTTAGAAGAGGGATAGAAAAAACAAAGGCAGGAGATATTAAGGGCAGGACCCCTGCTCTGAACACCATTCATAATTTATTCACAAGCCTTGGCTTCATTCTCCTCAGTCTGACCTGATTTAATGTTCAGGCCTGTGAAAGGCCAGATCTATAAACACATGAATTGGGTTGAGACATTTCAGGGTTTGAGTATGGTAACTGTGATGACAAAGCTCATAGTCAATTCCAGTCATTCCCTGTGTTTCCACACATGAATGCCTTAAAACCAATTTTAAGAGGGATAAACAGTCTCAACTCATGGCCACTGTACAGGAAAGGTGTCTGTAAATGGCCTCAAACCCAAAAGGCTCCTTTTGCTTGTGGAATTCTTCAGGCTAGAATGCTGCTGATGTAGAACCGTAGCAGGTGCTTCTGAGACTGCTTTTTTGAGGAGATTCTAAACCATACAGTTTGTGCCATTCTGTTTTACTTGGGTTTGGCTGACTTTCATAAACAGATTCACTTTAGTGGTGACAGATTTTTTTTTCCAGTTTGGCAACTTAGAAGATCAGCCGTCACATAACGACATTTCTGAAATCCATATTTTAAACTTCTGGTTTAAAATCTAGCTTTGGAGCTCACACTTAAAAGAGTTTTTAAAAAGGGAGATATTTAGGAAACAACCAGAAAAATTACTTGGCATCTTGAAAACTAGATTACACTCATAAGATCTAAGGAAATGAGTCTTTCTATCTTAAGGAAAGGTTAAGAATTTATTTGACTACAGTCTACAGAGGAAAAATTGTAAGCAGATATTGGGAAGCAGGTAACTCTTTAACCTATCAGAGGTTTGCTTTTCTTTGATAAGGTTTGTAAAGTTATACTTCCACGAGGCTCTGCATAGAAATAATGATCTACTTGAAATTTCATGTGTGCTTGAAAATTCAATACAGAAATTACACTCATTAAATCAAACAAACAACTCCCCAAACTCTTCCAGACACACACAGGTCCCTTCACCCACACTGGATAAATAAGGAAAGAATCCCTGTTGCTCATCAAAAGAATTAATTTGTATGCCTCATTTGGATAGGAGTTACTTGTGCTGCAGGCAGTATAACTAGAACAATGCATATGTTTACATTGCGGCTTCTTCTTAAATTTTTAGAATTCAGTTATAATAGGGACTTCTGGGATTCTAGAAAATGGTAGGTTCTGGCTACTCTTCGAGAGTTTGTAAATTCCTCATGTCATATAGTCCACCCAAATTCTCTGCATCTAGCCATGCATGACCCCAACAAAATGTAAATTAGATTTTTTCTTCCTGCAGCACACCTGGAGAATTCAGCTAAGCTAGTAATGAATTTGCAGGGTACCTAGTTTATCCAGCAAGTTCCTAGCAATTCTTTAAGATGTTGATGAGCATAGTCTCTAATTTACCTGCTCAGACCTCAAGCTGTTTGCTTTCTTTCCTTTTCCTTGCGAACAAACATAAACTATTATGCAAGCAGTTTAGTTTTTAAGCTCAGTAATATTGTTACAGGGTCCTGATTTAGGTCTTGGTTATCTCTCTTCATAACACTATCTTCAATAGACTATTCCTGGCTTGTACTATAGCTTCAGAAACCTCATTGTCAAGGTATGTCTACATTAGGGTCCTGGTATGGGGTCTTTTGAAGGGACTCTCTCAGTTGGAGAGACTGGACAGGCCTTTCTGATGAAATTAAATCAGAAGATGCACTCCAGGAATACACCTACTCCGCTCCAACAGCTAACTGTATTTTCGTGGGACCAGAGCAGGGTTACTCCATATTAGAACACCTAAAATGTGTATTTGCCTCTTGTTGCCAACAGTAGGTCCTCATCACTAATTGTTTCACCTATAAATTTGTTTTTGTTGACACCTCTACCTCATACTTAAGGAAATGTAGCCTCAACAGTCCTTAGATTTTTTTAATTTCTGTAGTAATTTTGCATGACTTGTGGTAATTGAAATGATGAGAGGCAAAACAGAGTTTGATAAATTTATCTGCAGTTAACACAAGCAGTTACTGCCTCTCTTTATGTGCTGCTGATGCAAAAGGGATTGTTTTAGGCTACCGAAGATGTAAATGTCCATATTTGTAGTTTTAAGGTTGTGCAGGTGTACAACTTGTAAAAAGAGTTATGTTAATCAGAGAAAATAGGTCTAAAATTTTGGAAAGCATGAATCCTTCCTTCTGTCCCAAGTCAGGAACAACTACATACAAACTCTTCCTGTCCAATATTGTCCTAAACTTAGAAAGACATAGATTTTCTAGTTTTATAACCTATTATGAACATAGTATGCAAAATGTTACAAATTTTTCCTAATAAATAATTTAATTCTCACAGAAACATAGGAGTTAAAAGATACATAAGCATATTTGTATAAAAGTTTTTACGGCATTTCCTTACAAATGACAAGTGAAGATTGGTCTGAGCAGAATACCTTAATGGGTATGTAGCTTTTCAAACTTTCACTTTGCATGCTTGAATGTTTTTTTAAAATTTCAGCCAAAATGATACAATAATTTTTTCAGTCACTTCCTTTTATAATTCTCTCTGTTTTACTCCTAGCACACTGTAATTGTATCAGAGGAAAGATCATTTTGTCCATGTTGTAATATTCTGATAGTATATCTTTAAATTTCTCTAGCTTTTCCAGATGTTTGGAGAAAAGATTCTCTTTCTGCAATCTCTGTGAAAACTGGAATTGGCAGATAGTTAACAGACAGTTTTTCAATTTCCATAGTTAAATTGGCAAAAAAAAAAAATCAATTGTCATTTGTCTTCACAAGGGTTTTCCTCAGACAGATCCCAAATTAATGCTCAACTTTCCTCTTTATCATCCCTGTACAATAACTGAAAATGATCCATATCACTCAGAAATTACCATGTTGATTGACTGCTGCTCTTACAAAATATTTGAGTATGCCTGAGGCCAGGGCTACAGGAGTTTCAGAAGCCTTTCCCTTTAAGTGATTTTTGGTAAGCCTCATGTCTGGTTTAAGAGCACCAGGATAAAAGTTTTCTGGGGCTCTGGACACATATGGCAACAGCAATGGAGTAGGGGGAGCAGCTGTGCCTATGGGTAGGCAAGGATGGGTCAGGTGACCCAAATGGACCAATCATGGTGTTCCTTCCCATGTGCTCAGTATATAAGGGCCCCTAAGAGAAGCCCTTGGGTCTTTGGTGGTTGTAGTGTTGGGAAGATTTCTGTTGTCTCTTTGTCATCTCTCCATGTGCTACTGCTGTTCCCACTTTGTGCTCTCACATGGGAGAGGAGTAGAGTTTTGACAGAACGGGTTATCTTCTCTCCCCAGCTGGGAGTGATGCAATTCCTTTTCTGTTTGTTTGTTTTATTTTGTTTGTGGTTTTTTTTCTTTTTCTTGGACTATCATTAATCCTCTGGGCTTGGTGCTCTTGGCTGCTGCTGAGTCCAGTCTGAGATTTTTTAATTTATTTTTTTCCCTTACTTGGGACTTTTTTGTCATCTGGAAAGCATGGGTCTGTATAACATATTCTTTTCTATCTCTGAGCATATTTGCATACTTTCATGTATCTGTATGTAGTTTTAACATCTTCATTGTTATTGTTAGTGTCATTCTTCATTAAACTGATTCAAGATTTTGGTTTTTTTCAGTCTCAAAGCCTCTCTCCTTGGTTCTCTTTTTATCCTTTCCTGGGAGGGTTCTAGTGCGATCACAGAGAACATCTGTCAAAGTTTAGTGGCCAACCCAGCCTTAAAATTTGACACCTGGTCTCCTGAAAGAGAGAAAGTAATCTGTTCTTGCTGTGGGGCGTAGAGCAAAAGCAGAAGGGGGGAACAGAATAAATTCAAAGCATGGTAAGATGGAGGCTGGAGGAGTGATGGAGTTCGTGCTATTGGGAAACTGGGAGTGAGCTGCTTGAAAACAGAATTATAAAAAATGGAATCAGAGTGGAAGAATCAGAGAACGGCCTGGGCAAATATATCTGGAACTAATTTATAGAACAGGGTAACTAGTCAGTGATCTCTATAGTGAGGCAGCATCCCAGGCCTGGGAAGGGTGCGAGAAAAACTGACTTTATCATCTGCTTCAGATTCAGCCAGATAAGGTTAATATTTCTAGCCTCTTTCACAGATGTGTTTTGAGAAGGTAGTTGAATGCTCACAAATTCTTCAGAAATTCTATTGAGGACCTCTGTAGGAAGAATTATAAACTAATTATACTGCCTATGTAAAAAGATTTGAAGAGTTTGCAGCAAACAGGCAAAGTCCTCAGCTGAGCATAGTCTAGATATGTTCTACAACTGACAAAACAATGAACGCCTCAATTTTTTTTCCTCTTGATGTAATCAATCCGATCTTGACACTATGTCGTGAAGTGGACCACAGTGGCTAAGTGTTGGGTGCCACATTACCCACCAGGTACGTGTCCTCTCCCAGTGCTTTATCTGTGGGCTGCACACAAGCTGCCTCAGGTCCACGCACTTGGGGAAATCTGATGTGGAATCAAGAGGAAGGTTCCCTGTTGTATTGAAAGTTACAGAGCTTGCAGTGGGAAAGAATGGGATGTAAGCCTCTTGTCTGATTCTAGCTGATGGTCTGTGTGGTTTGGCAGGTCTGCACTCAGAGCATAATTATACAGAAAGACGTTGTTGTAGATAATACATTCCAGAAGTGGATGAGAGGTGAATGATGATGTCTCTACAAACAGCTCTGTCATGTCTGAATTTCAGCATTTGAATGGCAACTTTAATAATGTTCTTTTAACATAGATTCTTTTGTGTAGCATTAATTTGTAATTTTGCAGTCTAACTGTAGTCTGAGTGATGTATTTGTTTAGTTTGCTTTGAGAAAATAGGAACCTGCTTGTGATTAATTTGACGTCTTCTGTCTTCATTTGATGAGTAGTATGATTTGCCTCAAGTTTGATTTCTCTCTCTGCACTCATTCCAATGCATTGCTTTCTTTCGAGATATATGTGATGTGAGAAGCGTCTCTGTAGGAACTATCCCCCACTTCCCCTTCCCCACGCCCTCTCTCTTCCAGAGCAGGCTCTGACAGTACCTGTAGTGAAAATACCATATGAATCTTTGAAAACATAGGTCAGATGATTACAATCAACACAGGTAGGAATATCTCAGGTTCCTTTGCTCTTCTTTATGTAACCTCCTCTCTTGCCTTAAGGTGACATCCTTTGTGTGTGGAAAAGGAAGTCTGAGTTGCACTTGAGCTTGGAAAAAAAGAAAATACTCTTGAACTCAGATTTGCCTTTTTAGATTCTGTAGACTTGGAGGTCTTGAAGAACTGAAAAGATCATTAAAAGTAGGATGAAGCAAAGTTGAGAATTTGAACCATTCCTGAAGGCTATCCTCTCAGAGTCTAAGAATTTCAACTTCAGAGAAACTACTCTAAATGTGAGAATTTCCGACTGAACAACAAGAAAAAAATCTATTATGTACAATAGAAAAAGCAACAGTGTGGGATTAGGTGGCTCTGTGATTTAACCGAGGTTCGAATTAGGATTACTAAAATCACCTTGAGTGCAATTTAAACAGGATGTTGTCTACAAAAAGAGCTTGAATATCTAGTCTCTGTTTACATCATGAAATAGCTAATACAGCAGATGGTGTGACTTACAGACTGAATGTTGCATTGGTGAGGTAAGGTCCAGTGTTACAGGGAACGCTGAAGTTTGGAAGTGTTTTAGTAGTGATCCATGGTAGAGCTTGCTTAGGGCCTAATTAAATCAGTATTGTCAGGGACACTTGTTATTCAAGGAAATTTTAGTTATGTTTTGTTTCAAATAAACAATTTTTCTTTTATAATCTTCACCTCCTTGGGTCACTATGCTGAAGCATCTTGTACCCTGTCCTATGCTGCATATTCAAGGGCTTGAGAGGCTATGTGCACATCTGCTGAATTTCTTTAAATAAACTTTGAATACTGATATTTTTAATAAAATCTTTAGAAAAGAGATGTTCACATCTAATGTTCTAGTCAAGCTGTTGTGCAATCATTTTTTGAAGACATCATGGTTTTAGCCAAATTCCTTTATTAGTACCTGGTCATAGCCCATAAAACAGAATCAACGTCAGAAGACTTGTGTGGCCATTTGAATTTCATAGCCTTGAGAGACAGGATTAGTGTTTTACAGTATTTGGGTTTTTTTAGTACACCTTCTAGAAGCTTAGAAATAAATGCCCAGTGAGCAACTGAAGTGCTTAAATTACTGCAAACACCAACAGCTGGGATAAATAGGCTATTTCACTATATATAATTAACAGTGTGCAAATAGGCAGTTATTAGTCTTTGTAAAAGTTCATGCAGCTCAGTGGGCAGGAGCCAGTGCAGAGTTCAGGGACGTGATTTTGGAACAACATACTTAAACCATGAGTTGTTGCCCTTCATGTCCTTGCCTTCAAGCAGTTGTGGTGGCCTTGCCAGAAGAAGCAATAGTTTGGACTTTGGCTTGGAAGGTAAGGTAGGAAGTGTTTTTACCACAGGAGTCCTAACTAAAAGCATCTTAAACCACCTACTCTCAGGTTGTCTCATAAGGCAGTTTCAAGAACAAAAATTGATCCTATCAGTGTTTTCTTTTGGATTTATAATCTGGTCTACACCAGTGCCTAGAACTCCGTGTGGATAGTGTTAAAGACCCTTCTGCAGAATAGAGGTTTTTTCATATATTATATATTTTTCCATATATTATATATTTTATATACTATATACTATTTTTCATATACATAGAGTTTATTCATATACTATATCTCTTGAAGTATTTCAGCAGAGGTTCTGAATTATGGTTCAGATCCCTGTGCATTCTTGGAATATGGAATTTAACTTTGCCATTTAAACATGGAATATATAATTTTGCCTCTAAATTTCTTCATAGCAGTTTTCCATTGTATGCTCTATTTTGTGAACAAAAACCTATGTTTTAGATAGTAGTAGAGTTAGATATAAATGGAAAATAGTATCTCAACAGCTACAACATCTGGTTAGCTGGCAGCTTCCAGTCTGCTTTGGCTGGTGCTTTGGAAATTCTGTGGGCTTGCCAGCTGGCTGTATGAGGGTCCTGATGAGTCGTCTTGCTTTCTGGGCAGGCTTGCATGATACCCTAAAATGATTTCAATAGGTACTGCTTATGTTTTTTCTTTTTTAATAATTGCTTCAGCTCTTTAGGAACATTCTTTACTAAAAAGTGTGTGTATCTCTCATGTGTGCCACCTGACATGGCACCAATCGAAAAATACTACTTTTAAGTCATACCCACCTAGAAAACGAGGGTTGGCTGTGGCGACTCCACTGAAAGTCACTGCAAGCTCTGTCCCTCAGCCCTTTGGAGCATGCCCCTGTCACGCAATGAGGCAACCTTGATCTCATAGTCACCTGACTCCTTCCCATGAAACTGGAATTGGAGTCATCTCACAGAAGTAGAGCACTTAGCTAGACATCATTTATTTGCTTATAAAGAACAGTTTATTCATTTAACAAAGTGCCACTGACCTAGCCTTGTACTCCTTTAGGATCAGTAGCTACAATTTCACTGTCTCTGCCTGTGCCATTTTGTCATACAGGGAGTCCTGGGGCTATTTCAGGGATTGCACTGCTTTGTGTTATTCTGCACTCACAGCCCACCTTTGACTGTTGCAAGTATTTTAACATTTGAAGTTTATCATGTGATTGAACTAGGCTTCAGTTTGATAGCTAAAATACTGTCTGCTAATTCATGCTGGTCAATATGTCAACTCCTTCAGTACTTCAGCAAAAAATAGAAGTGATTATCTTTCTGAAACCTCTGTTGGTTACACGATTGACCTGGAGCCACACTGAAATCTTCTGCTAATGTGGAGTATTGACTAAGTTGTGGGAATGTTTCCTGTTTGGTTTAATATAGGTCTGCTAGGAAAAACAAGCAAAAAGAGGAAGAATCATAGCTGAACATAAGACAAACCTCTGCAAATCCTTGTAAGTTTTTTCAAGTAGAAACTTTAACTAAAATCAGTAATAAGTAAGTTGGATTTTTGAAAACAGTGAGTCAAATGTCTTAAAATCCAGCTTGCAAGTGTTTTTTCAAACTGTTAAAATAGCAATGCTTTTTCAGAAACTTCTTTGGATCCATGGTATAGATAATTCGAGGTGATTTTATTTAAAGATAAACAGTTCTACATTAAAATAGTTTTAATTATCATTTTTTTGAATTAGATTCTTCTGATTGTTTAGAAGAAAAACTTCTTCAGAAAAATGAGAAGTAGGAAATGTTTTCCAGCACTTTTTAACCGAAGACTCCTCTGTAGCCTTTTTTTGCTCCGTTTTTTTCAATAGGTAAATTGCAAGTGTGCTGTCTTGTGGTCTCTCCTGCTATTCCACTTGCAGAAAATGCATCTTAGTTGAGGCACTGACTGAAGACTGAGTTTTGCAAGTAAGTTGTCTGCTGTCAAGTAGTTAATACTCCCTTTCTAATCCAACATATATTGCACTTTTCTATAAAAAGTATTGATCTCAAAGAGAGGGAGAGAGAACAATTTACTGAGAAATATTCTGAAATCTGTTGGTAAAGATGCCCTCCTGGGATATTAAGGTTCAAATCACATCAAAGATAATAGGTATGTATTTGAACATGAGTCTCACATCTGACTGAAAGGCTCTGCTTTTGGGCTGCTTCGGGAAAAAAAGCTGATGACGCATCTTCCCTATCAATTCTGTGAATATCATCTCTATCTATTCTATTAATTTCTAATATTAAGGTCTTAAAAATATGGGAGAAAAACCACTCTTAATTAATTTTGAAAAAATAAAGAACTCTGCTTTTTTTTGCATTGTTGAAGAAAGAGTTGTACGTTTCTGATTCAAATACAAAATTTTTTACCTGATTTCTAATTGTCATGAAACTGAAATATCAGTTCCTTGAATAGACATATTCATAGATTTACAAGCTTGTTTGGGAAATGAATTTCTGAGTAGGAAAAGGAGATAATACAGCAGATAGTCTAAAATATTCTTGATTTCAGAATTAGTAGGAAGACAAATATGGAGATAAAGCTCAAAAAGTACCATGCTGCTTCATTCATCCTAATTTGCACTGTCCTTAGAATGGACTGGGCAAAACAAGCATTTCCCAGCACATCCAACTATGGCAATAGTAGGTAATTTAATAAAATACATTTGCCGCCCAGAAAAGTTCCTTTATAACTGCATTTATCTAAACAAGAGTCTCCACCATAGTTACAAATAATACAAAATGATTTTGTTTTAAACTAGTATTCTGAAGGATTAATAGCACTGACATCTTTGAAATAAAAATACTTCAACATTTTTAATACTTGAGCTTCATTGAATTGTATATGAAAGTAATTCCATCTAGACTCTGCTAAGCAGCAGAACTGTGTTTTACTTTTTCTTTACACCTTTTCTCTCTTTTTACAGAACTGCTTATGTAAAGTATTTCTAGAACAAGTTTTAAAAGCAGGTTTTGACTTTGTGGCACCATGCACAAACTTGAACATAGTTGGTGTGGGTACAAATAACAGGATTTTGATCTTCAATATACCGGGATAAGATAAAGACACATGTGATGTCAGACACATCTGATGTCAGAAATAATACTTCTGGCCATAAACGTAAGGTCTAGATGCTGTTGGTTTTCAAAATTTGGCCCTAAGTCTTTTACCAGAAGTGAATTAATAAGGTGAAGACCTAATGAGATATATTATTTATAAATTCAGTATTTGAAATGCACATTAAGGTACTAATAATTGTCTTTGTTTATTTCAGCCAAACTCAGATTGGTTTTTGTCTGCTCTCCCTAGACATTAACGAAGAAATAAGTTCCTCTTTTCTTGTGCTGCACTGCTGTAGCACTGACAAGTTAGTTAAACTGGATTTGCACAGTTATTTGCTGCAGAATAGAGAGCAGAACATCATTTCTCTTTGCAAGCATCTTTTTCCTTTCAGTTCATCTGAAGAGAACTTTCCTTCGTTGAATCTTTGTTGAATTGCTGACTGCTTCAAGAGGCACGTAAACAAGGAGTTTGAAGAGCTCTATATTTTTGCAAGTGACTGATGATGTTAAATCACTTTATCATGCTTGATTAATGTACTTTTTCTGTGTAGTCCTCTGTGTTTATTAAGATCAAGGAGCTGGAGCACCTCTGCTATGAGGACAGGCTGAGGGAGCTAGGATTGCTCAGCCTGGACAAGAGTAGACTTTGGGAGGACCATATAACTGCCTTCCAATACCTGAAGGGAACCTACAGGAAGACTGGGGAGGGACTTTTTACAAGAGTGTCCAGCGACAGGACAAAGAGAAATGGCTTTAAATTGAAGGAGAATAGGCTTAGACTGGATTTTAGGAAGAAATTCTTCAGTACCAGGGTGGCAAGACTCTGGTGTAGATTGCCCAGAGAAGTTGTGGATGCCTCCTCCTTGGAGATGTTCAAGGCCAGGTTGGATGAGGTCTTGAGCAACCTGGTCTAGTTAAGGGCCCTCCTGCCCATGGCAGGGAGGTTGGATTAGATGCTCTCTAAGGCCCCTTCCAACCTAAGACATTCTATGATCAAGTCTTGTGAAACCAAATGTTAAAACAAAGAACAGGTGTGTTGATTATTTAGTTTAATGTTTGTAACTAAGGAGAATAGTCTAAAGACGGAAGAAAATGAGGGATGTGCTATGAAAAACTCACCCTAATTATTACCTGTCAGAGCTACAGCACTGTGCATCTTGAAAAAGGGTTCTGAAAGCTTGTGACCATCAAAAGGGGATGTTATTCATAATACACTTAAAGATTAATGAATTCACTGCAAAGGATAAAATGAAGATACCTAATCACCAAGGCCAACTAGATGTAAACTTTCCACATTAGCTTCCCAAGTGTAATTATATATGCAAAACCACTTTGTGAGTTGAGCAGTAAAATACGGGTATCGAAATATGTCCACTTACATAGTGAACAGCTTCATGTGCTTTGTCATGCGTTTTCAAATTAGTTTTTTTAATATCTTTTTAAAAGTACAGAAGGAAATGGCATATCTCTTGTATTTCAACGTGCAGGGCCAATGGCAAATATTGTTTTTTTCCCAACAGCTTCAGTTTGGTTATATTTTCAAGTTCTGGATCAGATTCCACTTCAACTTTGGCCTGCTTATTTAGCATTGTTGTGGGTTAGGGCTGGGCCGGCCTCTAACACAGACAGATGCTCTCTAACCCCCTCTTCCCCCCTCCAAATGGGAAGGAAAAGGGAATGAAGCACAGACGCTTTCGGGTTAGAGAAGAAAAAAAAAAAACT